>NC_055683.1:1178346-1293346 GCF_017639745.1 Melanotaenia boesemani
GGTTGTGTAGGAAATTATCAATCCTCTACCAAAAGCCTTAGCCGTTTCCCAGAGCAGAGATGGATTACTAGCTGTAGGTGAGTTAACCATAAGAAAATGTTCAAATTCCACAAATTTATCATCTTTTAAAATGAGAGGGTTTAATCTCCAGTATTTACTTCGCCCTAGGGCATTTTTAGGGACAACGTCCAAGTAAACTGCCGCATGATCGGATATAACAATATTTCCAATTTTGCAATAGACCACATGGTTTAAAATAACTTTAGGCACAAAAAAATAATCGATTCGAGTGTGGCATTTGTGTGGGTGGAGCTTTCTCCATACATCCAGAAAACCGGCCTCTTCCATAAGGTTAGACACCTGCTCTGTTCGTTTGGGAATTGAGAGGGGGCTAACAGGGAGTCTATCAAGCAATGGATTCATAAGACAATTAAAGTCTCCTCCCAAAATAATATTTTCAAGGGGCATGCCTGCAATTTTTGTCACCACCTCTGTCAAAAAAGTAGTGGGATGACCTGGGGGACAGTACACATTTAATATGGCAAATTCCTCTCCATGTATAATAGCTTTAATAAACACATATCTACCATGTGTGTCTTTAATGTACTCCGTGAGTTTAAATGGCACAGATCTTTTAATAAGGATCGCCACCCCTCGACTATTACTGGTAAAAGAGGAAAAGAAAACGTGTTCAAAGCCGCACTGTTGCAGTTTTGAATGTTCTGCATCATTCAGGTGCGTCTCTTGTAATAACGCTATGTCTACACCTTCCTTTTTTAAAGCCAAGAGAACCTTTTTCCTCTTAATTGGTGAGTGACTTCCCTTGATGTGCCATGTACACAACCTTAACATGTTTTTAGCCTGGGCTTATTGCCAACACTATAAGATGCCACCCTGATGCCAACAGTGCGCTTAAACTGAAAATGAGCTGAGCCGAACAAGCAGAACAAACGAAACACAACCAACTGAACAGTAACAAAAACAGCGCTTTTCAAACGTGCTTTCCCTTTTATTACGGAGGGGACCACCATCTCCCAAACCAAACTCTCATATTTCTTCCTTGTACACAAAAAAATGAGAGTAAAGTAAAAAACAATCCTCCAAAAAGAGCACATCGTATTACAATATAATGCTAGTGCACACCACTAAATATTACACAAAAGAGAAAAAAAGTTAAGCAATTAAAGCAATGAGTGGACCACAGTTATAAAAATCTTTGCACTCCCGTTGTGCATAATCCTCAGTCTGGCTGGGTAAAGAAGGGAGTATTGGATGCCAGCATCCCACAGCCACCTCTTCACCCCATCGAACCCTTTGCGTCTGCGCGTAGTATCCGCCGAGAAGTCTTGGAAAAACATGATTTTAGAGCCCTGGTACACCTGAGGGTGGGGTTGCTCGCTGCCACCATTCCGCCGCGAAGTCTCGAGTACCCGCTGTTGGTCTCTGAAGTTATGAAATCTGACAAGCACCGGTCTGGGACGCTGGTTAGGTCCAGGCTGAGGGGCTAGAGCACGGTGTGCCCTCTTAAGCTTGATGCGGCCGTCTTTGGTATTGATGTGAAGGAATTCGGGCAACCACTTTTCAAAAAACTTCACCGCTTGAGCCCCCTCCTCACCCTCCGCCAGGCCGATAATACGTATATTCTTCCTCCTGCCTCTGTTTTCAAGGTCATCAATATGTTGCGCCATACTCTCGACCTGCTTCTCCAGCGTCTGAATCCGTATTGTAGCTTGATCCGATCTTGGGCTGCTATTCTCTCTTCAGTTTCCGTGGTCCGTTTGGCCAAATCCTTTATCTCCAAAGCATGAGCCTGCAACATTTGGGACATAGGGTCCAACCTCTCGTTGATAAGCGTAGTAATGTTTCCGGTGATCTCTTGAATAACTTGACGAAGAGCTGGATCAAGTGCGCTGGTCTTGCTAGCCACCAACATCTCTTCAGTTAGCTCCGTGCTAGGCAAGCTCTCGGCGGCGGCCGTCTTATTACTTTTTTTGGCGTGTTTAGGCGGCATGTTGCCATCGATATTCATAATAACACATCCAGTTAGAGATGATGTAAAGGTGCCAGTAAGCCAATGTTAATTTACTCAATTGTCAATGCTGTGGTGTGCAGCTCAGCAGAATCGACTGTTCGCTACGCCGCCATCTTGAAAAGCCGCTTCAGACCATTTTAAATGAGCTTTGGTCCAGAGAAGGTGGTGGAGTTCTTCAGGAACGACAGCGAGGATGAAGACTTCAGTGGATTCAGTGATGTGGAATGAGATGAGCCTGGTCAGCCTGGTCAGCCTAATGAACCTGGTGAGCCTGGTGAACCTGGAACGTCTGGTGAACCTGGAACGTCTGGTGAACCTGGAATGTCTGGTAAGCCTGGTGAACCTGGTGAGCCTGGTCAACCTGGTCAGCCTGGTGAACCTGGTCAACCTGGTGAGCCTGGTGAACCTGGTCAGCCTGGTGAGCCTGGTGAACCTGGTTTGCTTGACAGTGGCAACGACGAGGTGACAGCTTGTCAGCTACTCCAACCGAAGCCAGAACTTTGTTCTTGTTCTCCAGGCTGTTTAAAAAAGTTCACTTTGGTCCGATCGGTTCATCCTCTGCGAGAAGCTTCGTCCGCGACGGGCTGGGGATAACTGCGGGGGGGATCGGGGCTTTATGTGCAGTGAACAGCTGACCTGGTTACTTCATATTTAAAATTAACTTCCTCGAGATGCTTTGCTTTTATAACTGTACCTGCAATGGAATTAAAGAAATGTTCATTTGTGAGGCACCAGGAAATATCCGAACCCTGGACTAAAGTGTTTCAGTTCAGGTTTGCTGTTCTTTTCAGGTCCCCGGACGACAGAACACTTTTACTCGTGAAAAGTATTTGAATGGTTTTATGAATGAATGAATCTTTGTCTTTCACTGTTGGATGTTAACCATGTTTTTATCGACAGATAAAGTCAAGAATTATTAATCCTGTTCATAAGTGTATGTGCTATACGATGTTCTTTAAGGTTGAAAGAAAAGTTTAGAGTCAAACTTACTGGCAGCGTTTCATAAATCTCTGCCTTTAAATGTAAGGCCCGCCTCCGCGCCAAAATCCCCGCGCCGTGATTGGCCCGAAGGCGTTACGGCCACCCTGAGCCCACAAGTGTAGTAGTGAACTTAAAAGTTCAAACAAAGGAGAAGAAGAGGAACCATGACGAAGTAACACGGTAAAGCTGGAAGCAAAGAAACACGTGTTTTTTCATCTTTGCTGTCACTGCCACCTTTTCTTTGTTATTCGTGTTTCGTCTTGATTTTCGCTCGTTTGGAAACCAGGATGTCTCGTTGCCAAGCAACAAGCTTAAACACTCTTTTTGTCAGCACAAGATACTTTTTGTATTTATGTTATTAATATGAACTTTTATCACTGTTAATAACATTATTCAATTTGAATTTTAATATTTTATATTAATATTGAGGTGCTATAACTCAAAATATCACAACAAATTTCTACACTGTAGATGGAGGATCTTCAGAGTCTGAGGAACATTTTTCTGAAATTGTTCCAGTTTTAGATCCAGTTTGTCTCAGATTGGTGAAGCTCTGTCCATCTTTCCATCTGAGAGACTCTGCCTCTCTGAAATGCTCCTTTTATACCAGTCATGTTACTGACCTGTTGCCAGGTAACCTGGTTAGTTGTCCAATGCTCCTCCAGGTGTTTCTGGTTTGTACCAGGTACTTTTCCAGCTTTTTGTTGCTCCTGTTCCAACTTTTCCATCAGCTCATATTTTCATCTCATGGTGAAACGTCTCCGTTTCGTCCTCTGATGTGTTGGTGATCTGATTTTTGTCCCCTTGCAACCTGCAGGTGTTGATGGAGGACCGGCAGACCAACAGGCTCAGCGAGTCCCTCAACATCTTCGAGACCATCGTCAACAACCGGGTGTTCAGCAACGTCTCCATCATCCTGTTCCTGAACAAGACGGACCTGCTAGAGGAGAAGGTGAAGCAGGTCTCCATCAAGGACTACTTCCAGGAGTTCTCGGGCGACCCCGCCAGCCTGGCGGACGTCCAGCGCTTCCTTGTGGAACGCTTTCGTAAGAAGCGGCGTGAGCAGCAACAGAAGCCGCTGTACCACCACTTCACCACGGCCATCAACACCGAGAACATCCGGTTGGTGTTCCGCGACGTCAAGGACACCATTCTGCATGACAACCTCAAGCAGCTGATGCTGCAGTGAGGGGGCGGGGTCAGTCGGAGGAGGGAGGGGGTAGAAGGAGGCAGAAAATGGCCGCCATGGTGCCTTTTTCCTAACAACGGTCCTCGCGTTTAGTCTCCTCCTTTTAAACCTCCCACTCACTTCTACACCTGCTACTGCTTGTTCACTGTGACTTATCAGAGCCAGCTCCAACCACTGTAACTGACCCGGACCCACCGCCCCCACTGTCACCTCTGCACGCCACGCTCCGCCCCTCTTTACCTGCCGCTCTGGCAGAGGGATGTGCTGGTTTCGAGCCAGTGAAGCGTCAACAGATAGGAAATCTAATCGTTTGTGTTTCTAAACTCTGAACATGCTGTACCTTCCTCAGGGCTCTAATCTATGACCCTGTTACAGATATTTCAAGTAGATCTGGAGGCTGTTGTAGCCAGCTAACGAGCCAGCTAGCCAGCCAGCCAGTGCGCTAGTCAGTCAGTCAGCCAGCCAGCACAGTGCTGCAGGGAAGACGTCCCTGGGTTTTTCCAGACCCTGCTATTCCACACCATCCAAACTCATCACTAACGATTCTTGATAAACTTACTTGTAGACTTTAAATGATTTCTTACTATTTTCTGACTTTTAATCAGATGATGGGTTCAAAGGATGAAGGTTTTCTTTTCTACAGCCGGCCTCAGATCGGGGCTGCTTCCCTCAGCCTCGCTATGTCCAGATAAGATGCTCAGAGTGGGCAATAACGCCACCAGAGTATGGTAGGAAATACTGACATGGAGCTGATTATTGACCCCTGATGCAATAAAACGCTAAATTCAGCGTTGTGCGAGACGACTGCTGTAACCCAGACTACACAACTTCTTTACATAAAAACTTTACAGGTTATTTGTTTTACACCTTTTTTCTCAAATCGTTAAATGTCGGTCCTAATCGGAAATTCCAAACGTGATTTTTCAAGTTAATTTAACCATTTAGTCAAACCTCGGATTGAGGAGGAGCAGTGTGGTTTTCGTCCCGGTCGTGGATCAGTGGACCAGCTCTACACCCTCTTCGGGGTCTTGAAGGGGACATGGGAGTCCGTTGCACCAGTCTACATGTGCTTTTGGTTTCCCTGTTTTGGTTGGTTTGGATTAAACAAATTTACAGGTGGAACTAAAACATTTAGAAAATCTCACAAAACTTAATTTATTTCAGTAATTCAACCTAAAAATGGAAACTAATACATTAAATGGACTCATTATATGCAAACTGAGATATTTCAAGTATTTGTCATAATTGTGATGATTATGGTTTAAAGCTTATATAAAAAAACTAAATCTCAGAAAATTAGAAAAGTGTGAAAAGGACCGGTGTTGTAGCCTCTAAGAGCCAATCAATCAACTCTAACCAGCTGATCCATCCAAACACCTGCAGAGGCCTCCTGAGCATCTAGATGGTCTCAGTCTGTTCCAGTAGAGTCCAGCATCATGGGGAAGGCTGCTGACCTGACAGCTGGACAGAAACCATCACCTCCCTCCACCAGGAGGAAAAGCCTCAGCAGGCGGCTGCAGAAGAAGCTGGATGATCAAAGTGCTGCATCAAAGCTCATCAAGAAGAAGCTGAGAGGAAGGAGAAGCTGGAACAAGCAGCAGGATGAAGCAGCTGGAGAGGACGGTCAGGAAAAGCTTCACCAGGACTGGACTGAGGCTGGAGTTAGAGCCTCCAGAGCCACCACACAGACGGATCCTGGACCTGGACTCCATGTCGTCGTCCTCTAGTCCAGCTGCAGCGTCTACCAGGAGGTCTTAGAGCTCTTCATGCTTCCTTTGTGGAGATGCTGACTTTATCTTCCAGCAGGACTCGGTACCTCCCACACTGCCACAAGAACCAGAATCTGGTTCAAGGATCAAGGATTACTGGGCTGGACTGGCCACAGACTCTCCAGACCTGAAAGAAATTCAGTTTTACACATCCTCTAATTTTTTTAGTTTTACCTGTATATCCTGCGTCCTGAACTCAGCCTGCTGCTGTAGCTCAACCAGTGTCACCGACCACATCTCAGGATGTTTAGGTCAAAGTGAAGCAGGTGTGTTTGACCTTCCTGGTGGGTGGTTAGTAGACTGGGGCGGACACATCAGGTTGTGGCTTCACGTCCTCTGACATGTTTTCATCAACTGGTTCTACCAGTGGCATCCTGAAAAGCACCTGAAAGCCTTGTCCTCCAGTCACAGAGCTGGACCACTAGCATGAAAGTGTTTCCTCGTCCTGTTAGAAGAGGAACTGACCAGACTGAATCCTGCAGATGTTGCAGCGTAACTTTCCCTGCATCTGTCTGCATGTGGATGAAGCAACGCTGTCTGTTCTCAGCCGGCAGAAGGAGCTCCTTTGTCTCCATCCAGACCGTCACGTCATCGGCTCGGACCAAAGCCCTGACACGGTCTGATTCATGCTGGTTTCTGCAGAGCACATATGTGAGCTCTGAACTGAGAACCAACTGGCAACCTGCCGCTCCTATGATGTGTTGCAGCAGATCCGCCACACAGGATCAACCAGCCTGGACTAGTTTTCTAACCTGGATCAGGTACAAATCACATCTGCAGGCGTGGATCAAGTCTGATGTTCATTCTGTTGAATGAGTCTGTAGCTGCAGACTGAGTTATGTTCCAGATTCTTAGTCTGGAGATAAAAGTTAGTAACTTCTGTCAGAAACGCTCCGTCTGCAGGTGAAGCTGAACTAGAGTCACCTGAACGATCGTGACTTGTCTGAATGTGTGAAAGTGATGAAAGAAAGGGTGTTTTTAGTACCGATGAGGATGAATGGGAGCCGGTTGGATAAATCCACTGCGGGCTCGCTGGGGCAGCAGGGATGAGAAAGCTTCCTGGTGAAGGATGCAGAGCTCAAAGGGAAGCAGTTTGACGGTTAGTCGTCGTCTCGTCAGTATTTTAGAGGAAAAGGTGTTTGTTGGAGGTTGTGATACACCTGCTGTGAATGCAAGCGTACACGTCAACGTCCGCTACGTTCGTGTAAATACTTGCTGCAAACGACAGAAGCAAAACTGCTCAATACTGTAGGTCACCACTAGGGGCAGTACACAACACTTCTGAAAAAGTGAAAAGGTCAATCTACGGGTCACGTTGTATGTCTGGGGCGTCAAACCCCCAAAACACTTCCTATCTGTTGCCAAGTGTTCAGGTATGAGTGTTACTGCGTGACGGGGAAGAGAACTCATTCAAATCAGGACGTTGGGGACAAGGTCCGAGAGATGCTCTTCAAACACATCCACCATGTTTACCTCGGCTCTCCTGTTCATGCTCTTGTTCACATACTCTAGTCCAGTTGTTCCCAACCTTTTACCCTCGGGGACCCCCTTCATGCAAAAACTGAAATGCCATGGCCCCTGGTCCACCCTGTGCTGAAACCAGTGGAGGTTCTCACCATAAATCGAGCACTGTTTGAGTCCTGTCCTTTGAAAAAGCCACAGTTAAATGAACATACAGCTTACTTTTCCCTTAAAATAGGGACAATGTGTGAACATTAATCACAATAGCTCTGATGTTCAAAGCCTCAGGGACCCCCTATGCTCTTTGGGGGTCCCGGACCCCAGGTTGGGAACCACTGCTCTACTCGTTACCGCGTGTCAACGCGAGCGGCCGACGTGCCAAACGAGCGCTAGCAATGCATGGCGGCCATGATATGTGCAGACGTGTCACTAACAGCAGGAATATCCCAGCCAGGCCGGATCTCTGCTGAGTCCTGGGGTAACAGTGCCTCTGGTGGACCGACAAAGCTGGGGGTCCACACTCCTGACCAGTCACTTCATTTCAGAGGGTTTTAATTCGTTCATCTGATCTCAACCGGCTGAAATCAGTATTTCATGTGCTCCGTGTCCTCAGGAGTCCGTGCTGCAAAGCCAACACTACCTGTGTCTTATCTTTCTGATACTGCCTTTTGTACCTTGCCGCCTCACATATGATGATGATGATCGACGTCTGTAATATTTCTGTAACTGTGGTGTCCAGACTATACAACAGCCAAGCTCCACAGGAGCGAGCAGGTCTCCCCATGGTTAGTGCCTCCTGATCTTTTTTAGCTTGTTGCCCAGGCGATGATGTCTGGTGTTTATAACATTTCTTTATGCAATAAAGCTTTCATTGTACAGTCTTAACTTATGCATTTTATTAACCAACTATTCCCAATAAATCAGCTGTTTTTTTAAACTGGTTTGGTTCACTTTAACATCAATGACAGAAAATCACGTTGGTCGACCTGAATGCTTCACTTTTACAACCTTCCTCTTTGTATTTGCTCCTTTTTCTGTCATCTCGTTTCATTTCCTCAGCTCCACCTGTTCTACTTCCTGTTAACCAGCCAATCACACAGCAGCATGTAGTCATGTAGACGTGGTGAAGACGACCTGCTGGAGTTCAAGCTGAGCATCAGAATGAGGAAGAAAGAGGATTTAAGAGACTTTGAACTTGGCATGGTTGCTGGTCTGAGTTTTTACTGGGATTTCCACCCACAACCATCTCCAGGGTTTCCAGAGATGGTCTGAAGAAGAGAAAATATCCAGAGCAGCAGTTGTCTGGACCAGGATGCAGCAGAAGACACACCGGGTTCCTCCTGCCAGCTAAGAACAGGAAACTGAGGCTACAATTCACACACACTCACCAACACTGGACAATAGAAGATGGAGAAACGTTGCTGGTCTGATGAGTCTCCATTTCAGCTCCACATTCAGATGCTCGGCTCAGAATCTGCTGGAAACATCATGAAAACATGGATCCATCCTGCCTTGGATCAACGCTTCAGGCTGCTGCTGGTGTAATGGTGGGGGGAGATTTTCTTGGTCCACTTTGGGTCCCTTAGTACCAACGTGTCCTGGTTTAACCAGCACAGCCTACCTGAGTATTGTTGCTGACCATGTCCATCCCTTTATGACCACAGTGGAGCATCTTCTGATGCTACTTCCAGCAGGATAATGCACCATGTCACAAAGCTCAGATCATCTCCACCTGCTTTCTAGAACATGATGATGAGTTCACTGGACTCCAACGGCCTCCACAGCCACCAGATCTCAGTCCAGTAGAGCAGCTTTGGGATGTGGTGGAACGGGAGATTCTCATCATGGATGCAGCCGACAAACCTGCAGCAACTGTGTGATGCTGTCATGTCAATATGGAGAAAACCTCTGAGGAAGGTTTCCACCACCTACTTCATCTATCACACCAGGATTAAAAAGGTCCAACCCAGTACTAGAAGGTGGTCCTGATGAGGAGGACGACCCCGGTACTAGAAGGTGGTCCTGATGAAGAGGACGACCCGGGTACTAGAAAGTGGACCTGATGAAGAGGATGACCCGGTACTAGAAGGTGGTCCTGATGAAAAGGACGACCCGGTACTAGAAGGCGGTCCCTTTGAAGAGGACGACCCGGTGGCTGTCCTGATGAAGAGGACGACCCGGTACTAGAAGGTGGTCCTGATGAAGAGGACGACCCGGTACTAGAAGGTGAACCTGATGAAGAGGATGACCCGGTACTAGAAGGTGGTCCTGATGAAAAGGACGACCCGGTACTAGAAGGCGGTCCCTTTGAAGAGGACGACCCGGTGGCTGTCCCGATGAAGAGGACGACCCGGTACTAGAAGGTGGTCCTGATGAAGAGGACGACCCGGTACTAGAAGGTGAACCTGATGAAGAGGATGACCCGGTACTAGAAGGTGGTCCTGATGAAAAGGACGACCCGGTACTAGAAGGCGGTCCTTATGAAGAGGACGACCCAGTGGCTGTCCCGATGAAGAGGACGACCCGGTACTAGAAGGCGGTCCTTATGAAGAGGACGACCCGGTACTAGAAGGCGGTCCTTATGAAGAGGACGACCCGGTACTAGAAGGCGATCCCGATGAAGAGGACGACCCGGTACTAGAAGGCGATCCTTATGAAGAGGACGACCCGGTACTAGAAGGCGATCCCGATGAAGTGGACGACCCGGTACTAGAAGGCGGACCTGATGAAGAGGACGACCCGGTACTAGAAGGCGGTCCTTATGAAGAGGACGACCCGGTACTAGAAGGCGGTCCTTATGAAGAGGACGACCCGGTACTAGAAGGCGGTCCTGATGAAGAGGACGACCCGGTACTAGAAGGCGGTCCTGATGAAGAGGACGACCCGGTACTAGAAGGCGGTCCTGATGAAGAGGACGACCCGGTACTAGAAGGCGGTCCTTATGAAGAGGACGACCCGGTACTCGAAGGCGGTCCTGATGAAGAGGACGACCCGGTACTAGAAGGCGTTCCTGATGAAGAGGACGACCCGGTACTCGAAGGCGGTCCTTATGAAGGACGACCCGGTACTAGAAGGCGGTCCTTATGAAGAGGACGACCCGGTACTCGAAGGCGGTCCTGATGAAGAGGACGACCCGGTACTAGAAGGCGGTCCTTATGAAGAGGACGACCCGGTAGTAGAAGGCGGTCCCGATGAAGAGGACGACCCGGTATTAGAAGGCGGTCCCGATGAAGAGGACGACCCGGTACTAGAAGGCGGTCCCGATGAAGAGGACGACCCGGTAATAGAAGGCGGTCCTTATGAAGAGGACGACCCTGTACTAGAAGGCGTTCCTGATGAAGAGGACGACCCGGTTCTTGTTAAACAGCAGCTTCATCTGGTCAGGATGTTGTTAAACTTATTAAATGATGTAAAGTAAAAGTTGCATCATAAACATGTAACATGACATCAGATGTCGGGTTGGAGATTTTATTAGAAAATACAGTTTTACAGGCAGAGGCCTGACAACATATAAAAAGAAAGAAAAGAGATTAAAAACGGTTACAAGCCATTTAAATCCAGTAAAAAAGAAAGTAAACTTCAAGTCAAGCAGGTGAGGAGACAGAATGAGGTGGAGTCGCTCTGTGTTTGGTCATACATGAGACCAGCATGGTCTGGTTCAGTAATCCAGAAAGACATTGCTTTTCATCTGAAACACCATGAATGAACAGCAGCATTGTGATGTTAGCTTAAGATTTTAACCCTTAAAACTCTGCTGGGCCCCGAGAACCAACCCTCTACCCCGTGTTTATTCAGAGGATCTGACTCCTTCCATGATAACAGCATTATTTATCATGTTTCACCATTACAACATGTTGCTAAGAGACCTCTATTTAGACCTGGACATGATGATGGAGCCACTTCCTGTCAGACTTTCCACCAATCAGAGAGCTTAGATTGACGGTAACGTCCAATCAGGAGCAGCCAAAGATCAACCAGTGAGCAGAAAGTTCTATGTGTGTGTGAAAAGAAGAAAAATAATGCTCCTCTATGGCTGGAATAAAGCCAAGAAGACGTTTCTGATGCACGGTGGCGCCACAAAGCAGCTGCTACACACTGGTTTATACTGGGATTCAAAGCTGTTACAGACTGGTTTATACTGGGATTAAAAGCTGTTACAGACTGGTTTATACTGGGATTAAAAGCTGTTACAGACTGGTTTATACAGGGATTAAAAGCCGTTACAGACTGGTTTATACGGGGATTAAAAGCTGCTACACACTGGTTTATACTGGGATTAAAAGCCGTTACAGACTGGTTTATACGGGGATTAAAAGCCGCTACGGACTGGTTTATACTGGGATTAAAAGCTGCTACAGACTGGTTTATACTGGGATTAAAAGCCGTTACAGACTGGTTTATACTGGGATTAAAAGCTGCTACACACTGGTTTATACTGGGATTAAAAGCTGCTACAGACTGGTTTATACTAGGATTAAAAGCTGTTACAGACTGGTTTATACTGGGATTAAAAGCTGCTACAGACTGGTTTATACTGGGATTAAAAGCTGCTACAGACTGGTTTATACTGGGATTAAACGCTTCTACACACTGGTTTATACTGGGATTAAACGCTTCTACAGACTGGTTTATACTGGGATTAAACGCTGGTACAGACTGGTTCATACTGGGATTAAACGCTGCTACAGACTGGTTTATACTGGGATTAAAAGCTGTTACAGACTGGTTCATACTGGGATTAAAAGCTGCTACAGACTGGTTTATACTGGGATTAAAAGCTGCTACAGACTGGTTTATACTGGCATTAAAAGCTGCTACAGACTGGTTTATACTGGGATTAAAAGCCGCTACAGACAGGTTTATACTGGGATTAAAAGCTGTTACAGACTGGTTTATACTGGGATTAAAAGTCGCTACAGACTGGTTTATACTGGGATTAAAAGCTGCTACAGACTGGCAGGTTCCCTGCAGAGGATGGGGGTGGACCTGCTGCAGCATTGCTCTGGTTCAGGTTTAGGAGACGGACCCACGGGTAGCGCAGGGATCAACCAACACCGCTGCTGCCTTCCTGAGACCGGCCTGTCTTCAGCACACATCAACACAACATACTAAATAACCGCCAAGAAAGAGGATCTTCCAGGTCCTGTTCCAGAATGAGATGAGGCCAGTCTGGAGCTAAAGTTCACCACGTTGGTCCTGGACTCCAGGTGGTGGT
Source organism: Melanotaenia boesemani (assembly GCF_017639745.1). Classification (NCBI taxonomy): domain Eukaryota; kingdom Metazoa; phylum Chordata; class Actinopteri; order Atheriniformes; family Melanotaeniidae; genus Melanotaenia; species Melanotaenia boesemani. The sequence continues at coordinate 1,190,994 of NC_055683.1, forward strand.
GAGTTTTCTGACAGCGGGAGCATAGGAAGAAGAACTCTGTCAGTCCAGCAACTCTTAGAAGTGGTAAACAAGATCTGGGTCCACAGGAAGCGGTGAACCAGGACCAGGTCCAGACAGCTGGATCAGGTGGACGTTGGTAAGAAGCGAGTTGTGGTAACCATGGCTCAGATGTGTCTCTGGTCTCAGAGCAGACATGTCCCTGGCGGAGATGAGAACCAGTCCTGAGGTACAGCTTACACCGTGTCCTGCTCAGATAACGGAGGTGCTGTCCTGATCCTTGGCCTGTTGGACGGGCCCATCTTCCACAGCCAAGTCAACGTCCAGAAAGTCCAACTGATCGCTGTCTTTGTCTCCGTCCCTCCTCTTGTCTCTGGTCTGTCTGTGGAGCATGAAGGACTTGGCCGGGCCAACCAGGGCCAAGCAGACCGCACTGATCCCCATACCTGCTGCACATGAGTAGAACGCAGCGCCGTAGTTCTGGGTTACGTCCACAAGCACACCTGGAGGACACATGGACCAGGTGTTAGGGTCTACAGAGAGTTAACAAGCAGGAAACCACAGAAGCAGAATTTACCTCCTAGTGGTGGTCCAGCCAGCCCAGCAAAGCTCTGGATGAAGACGTACACCCCCACACATGACGCCATGCGCTCAATTCCCACCACGTCCTCCTCGGCCAGCAGGGGGATGTGGGTGGAGCCCACCGTGCCCATGAAAAAGCCATAGAGGGTGGAGCAGACCACCAAGCCCCAGAACTCCCACACCAAGGTGAAGGCCACCAGAACCAGGCACATCAGGACCACACACCCCAGCAAAACCAGAGTCTTCCTGCACCCGATTTTGTTCAACACCACGCCGATGGACAAGCGGCCAAAGACGTCGGCCACGGCCATCACAGACAGCATGCAGGAGGCCACGGTGGGCTCCACACCGCGGCTTTTACTCAGCTCCATGACTTAGATCTGTGGGGCGAAGAAGCCCAGCGTGGCAAACAGGCCGAAGAGCGAGTAACAAATGAAGGCGCCATCTTTCAGCACGGAGAAGTCCAGGAGCCTGAACGCCTGAAGAGGACCCGCCTCCACATCCTCCTGAAGCTGCCTAGGACACACTGATGTCTCCTCACCCTTTCCGTCCTCCACCTCCCTCTCCAGCGCAGCCTTGGCTCCTGTTTCCGCCATCTTCAGGTCCTCGTTGGACGCAGAGAGGGAGGTGACACCCGAGTCGTGGGAAATCTGGGAGACCCCCGAGCTGATGGAGGTCCTGGTCTGCTCGTTCTCCAGCTCATAAATGCTCTGCATTTCCTTCAGAACCAGAGACTCTGAGCTGGACTCCTCCTTCAGAGGATCTGGCCGGATGATGATTGGACGAAGGAGAAGCCCACAACCAATCACAGACGCTTGTGAGACGCCAACAACAACCAGGCAGCATCGCCAGCCAATGACGTCCTTTAGTCGGGAGAAAGCTATGGAGAGGGGGCGGAGCCAGAGGACGATTGCAAGACATGAAGCCATGCTCTAGCTGGTCTAAATGGGACATAAACTCATGGTCCAACTGGGACGTAAACTCATGGTCTAACTGGGACATAAACTCATGGTCTAACTGGTCAAACTGGGACGTAAACTCATGGTCTAACTGATCTACCTGGGACATAAATACATGGTCTAACTGGGACATAAACTCATGGTCTAACTGGGACGTAAACTCATGGTCTAACTGGGACGTTCACCCAAGGTCTAACTGGTCTAACTGGGACGTAAGCTCATGTTCTAACTGGGACATAAACTCATAGTCTAACTGGGACATAAACTCATGGTCTAACTCGTGAAACTGGGACATAAATTCATGGTCTAACTGGGACGTACACCCGAGGTCTAACTGGTCAATCTGGGACATAAACTCATAGTCTAACTGGGACATAAACTCATGGTCTAACTGGTCAAACTGGGACAAACTCATGGTCTAACTGGGACGTACACACGAGGTCTAACTGGTCTAACTGGGACGTAAGCTCATGTTCTAACTGGGACATAAACTCATGGTCTAACTGGGACATAAACTCATGGTCTAACTGGGACATAAACTCATGGTCTAACTGGGATGTAAACTAATGGTCTAACTGGGACATAAACTCATGGTCTAACTGGGATGTAAACTCATGGTCTAACTGGGACGTAAACTCATGGTCTAACTGGGACGTTCACCCAAGGTGTAACTGGTCAAACTGGGACGTAAACTGACCTGGAGGAAAAGCGAACATGGCAAAGGATTCTCCAGAGGAAGCGACAGAGGTAACAAGGGCTCGGCGTCTGGAGAAGTACTGGGCGAGGATGGTGAGGGTCGGGAGGAAGGAGAGGCAGTAGCCCAGTCCTAAAAAGGGAGGACAAGAGAGACAGGGGACATGACATCCACTGGCCCGCATGGTAGGAATACTGCATGGCTGGGAGGGAGAGGGGGTGAAAGTCAAGCTGTCAGGGCATCCTCAGTCCAAGATGGCAGCTGCTGAAAGATAATATGCATGTAAAGACAAAACAAGAGACAAGGGGAGAGAGAAGAGGGTCGTCACGTTAGCTGAGGTCCACATGAAGAGATGGTAATCAAGGCAGGAGAGCTAGCAGTGCTCTGTTCAGGAAAAAACATGTTAATCTTTATTCATCTTCAGCCAGTTCATTTCCATCTTCTCTGATTTGAAAAGGAATTTAGTGGATTGTTGTAGTTTGTCTGCTTTGTTCTCAGTCCTTCCTTGAAAGCTAAGACAGACCAGCAGATCTCATTATGTGGTGAGTTTGGACGAGGTTACTTGACCTCTGACTCATTGGACAGTTCTGCAAGAGACAGATTGGGACAGATTTTGACCGTGACACTGCTGGGAGTCCCTTTAGTACAAAGACTGCAGGGTTACGACATCAGCAGGAGCAGAGCCTCCCGGTAAATGGAAATAAACAGACAACCAGACATAAATACGATGGACAGGGAGGGGCGTAAACATGTTCAGATTCTGGTACCTGAAACGATGCCAATGGTGATGTACATCTGACTGATGGAGCTTGTGAAGGCGGAGCTGATGGTTCCCAGGCTGATGAGGAACCCTCCCATCATGACCACGGGACGGTGCCCCAGACGGTTGCTAAGCACCGTTGCCAAGGGGGCTGAAAGACAGAAAATGACTTTATTTCCTTATTCTAACTCATGCACTCCATGAACAACAACAGTAATAAACAACATAAAAAATACATCTAATTATGTAGTAATATAAATAACATATTTAATAAATTATTATATGTTTAATTAAACACATCAAATAAGTGTATAGAGTTGTGATATTTTGCGTTATAGCACCTCAATATTAATATAAAATATTAAAATTCAAATTGAATAATTTTATTAACATTGATTCATCTTAATAACATCGAAGCCCGTGGAGCACCGCCCTTCTTATGAATTAATGATACGGCAAAGAAGGAGTAACGGTAAATTAACATCCATACGGTCGATAGATATTTGATAGAATCCCTCTCTGAACATTTAGTGAGTTCTCGTCTGATTTCTCTTCCGTAGAAACAACGCAGAAAACAACAAATTAAGATGCCACAATTTATCCAACTGTGGTGATGAAATATCAGCTGGAAACCAGCTTAAAAGAAAACATGGCCATAGCTAAGCGGCACTTTGCGGTTACCAGCGGGACTTCCGTAAAGGGCTGGAAGGGAAAGAATTTCAAGAGAAGAATTCTGGTCATGAAACAACAAAATGGAGATTTTGTTTGCAGTTGGTGCCGTTAAGCTAAAATGTTGAAAAGATGGGAAAGTTTGAACTAAATTATCAAGTAGATTTAGTTAAGAGCCGATCCAGACTAATGTGACGCTAACAAAATTTATCTTGGGTCCAGATTTAGCCGAGTCGTAGTTAAAGAAGTGAAAGTGACGGCCAGCAATCAGCTATCGGATGAAGCAGCACCGGGAATAAGGGTGGATCTCCCCGGATTCCTTTTCTCCATCTCAGGCTGAGGTGGGGATGACCCGTTGCTGAACCGGGTCTCAGCTGGACGTCCACAAAGTAGGTCCGGTTCTTGCTCTCCATGCTGGCAAGGCGTGGTTCTGAGCTGCGTCTGTAAACAGTAACTCCAGGTGGTGGTTTCACCAGAGCGGCTTGGTGGCTTCTTCAAGTCCATCACCAAAGGTTTGGCGTTTGTGGTCCAAGGCTTTCCTACCTCACTGGCTCTGGTTGCAGCCGCTGGGCTGGCTTCCCAAAGTTGGCCCAAAACGGGAAAATAAATGAAGTCAAAAAGTATCTCGTGCTGACAAAAAGAGTGTTTAAGCTTGTTGCTTGGCAACGAGACATCCTGGTCTTCAAACGAGCGAAAATCAAGACGAAACACGAATAACGAAGAAAAGGTGGCAGTGACAGCAAAGACAAAAAAACACGTGTTTCTTTGCTTCCAGCTTTACCGTGTTACTTCGTCATGGTTCCTCTTCTTCTCCTTTGTTTGAACTTTTAAGTTCGCTACTACACTTGTGGGCTCAGGGTGGCCGTAACGCCGTCGGGCCAATCACGGCGCGGGGATTTTGGCGCGGAGGCGAGCCTTACATTTAAAGGCAGAGATTTATGAAACGCTGCCAGTAAGTTTGACTCTAAACTTTTCTTTCGACCTTAAAGAACATCGTATAGCACATACACTTATGAACAGGATTAATAATTCTTGACTTTATCTGTCGATAAAAACATGGTTAACATCCAACAGTGAAAGACAAAGATTCATTCATTCATAAAACCATTCAAATACTTTTCACGAGTAAAAGTGTTCTGTCGTCCGGGGACCTGAAAAGAACAGCAAACCTGAACTGAAACACTTTAGTCCAGGGTTCGGATATTTCCTGGTGCCTCACAAATTTCACACATTTCTTTAATTCCATTGCAGGTACAGAGCTGTCAACGTCCAACAATCCAACCAAAATTTTGTCACATACACGCCAACAAGACATAAGACTCATTTTGACTCATTTTTTGCAGGTTTATTCATAAAATAGCACCCAGGAGTAGCAAAATGTAAAAAAAGGTTTACTAATAGGTCCTCAAAGTACCAACAGAAACTTTAAAATAAAACAGAAACCAATTCAACTACACAAAGGAAGGGACACTGAGACAAGACACAGGGAATTTCACAATAATAATAATTTCTCCAGGTCTGTGTGCCTTGTCAGACTGGCTTTTGGCCTTTTTGAGGCCTTAATTAACAGATGATCGAGGTGGTGAGACAGTATGTGTCATGCCTGTGCCCTCCTCTCGGGTACGCTCCAGGTCACCAGAGTACTGATCACTGGTCACACACTACAATACGCATCATCCCTCAGCATCTGACATCTTGCACACACATGATACGGATCCTAATCTTCATCAGCTTCATCAGCATCACCTGTTTATCTCCCTATATAAGCTTAACCCCCGGATTGTCACATTGTGTGTTACTGAATCGCATCCAGTATCATATTGCTTTCTCGTATATGTGTATTCGAGACTTTATTAAAGTCTGCTTAATTCTTACCTGCAATTGTGTCCGGCTTCACCTTGGAGTATCCTGACAGTATGAAAATGATTACAGCACGTGGAAAGTGATGGACCTGCTGCTGCTGCTGGGTCTGAGACAGAGGACCACGTGGTTCATGATGTTAATCTTTGTCCATACAGATGTTACCATGTTCAAGTGGTGTTTTAAGGTTCAGTATATATGATTGTTATACAATAAGCCTTTGCTAGGATACAGGAACAACCACGTCATGTTTTGTATTGTAGCTCCTGTCTTACTTTTAGAGGGGTGATAGGACCTCTAAGAACATTCATCATTATTATAATGCAAAATTCAAAATTCAATTCACCTTAATTCAGGCAAACTGACTTTTAGAATCATAATTAGATGTTTTAAAATGGAATACGAAATAACTTTTCAATCCAGAATTTTCAAGGGCCCCCACCCTGCAGTAGGCCCTGTGTAAATGGTATAGTTTACCCCCCGCCCCCCAGTCCAACGCCACGGCATTTAGGGGCAACACTGATTAATTATGATCAGAAATTCATCAAAGCTGTTACCCATAATCATTGGACACTGAGGCTCATTTGACACACAGTTCAGCTTTGTGTTGATATTTTATCCCTTTCCCAGTCAAACAGTTCCCAGTCAGACAGTTCCCAGTCAAATAGTTCCCAGTCAGACAGTTCCCAGCCAGTCAGACAGTTCCCATTCAGACTGTTCCCAGTCAAACAGTTCCCAGTCCGACTGTTCCCAGTCAGTTCCCAGTCAAACAGTTCCCAGTCAAACAGTTCCCAGTCAGACTGTTTCCAGTCAGACTGTTTCCAGTCAGACAGCTCACAGTCAGACAGTTCCCAGTCAAATAGTTCCCTGTCAGACAGTTCCCAGTCAGACAGTTCCCAGTAGACAGTACCCAGTCAGACAGCAACGTAAATCAAAACCAGTGCTACAGGCACAGGATCCACCAGCTCCACATTTTATCCCTCTGATAGTAACTGATAGTACCTGGTAGTACGTGATATTACCTGACAGGTACTATCAGGTACTGTCGGGTACTGTCAGGTACTATCAGCTACTGTCAGGTACTATCAGCTACTGTCAGGTACTGTCAGCTACCTGACAGTACCTGCCTGCAGCACCAACGGACTCAAAGTAACATGTGTCTCCTCCCTAGCACCTCCTCCTCCTCCTACTTATTTCCCCTCATCAGCTCTGCTTGTATGTTCTGATTCTATGATGTTTAATGGAGTTTGTTGTCTTCACACATCAACCTGCATCATAGCTGTTTGTGGAGCTGAAGTATCTCCGCTCATCGCTGTGTGTCGGTCTGATCACTGAGCTGTGGATGAACCACTACTGAGACGCGACGCTGCGTCTTTTTCAAACATGTCTACAGGCAGAAGAAGACGTAGTTCCTATCTGTCCTGGAAGTTTAGTTATATAAATGTTGGTTTAGGATGAATAGATATTTCACTATTGATCCGCACATCACTACTATTTATTCTTCTCAGACAGATCATATCGTAGGCCCGTTCCCACTCATCTATTTGTTTCACCAGGACACTGGCCCAAGAGTAACGCAGCCCACTGAGAAATCTTTCCAAACCTCCCGACTAGCCGACATTGCTCTTGATGTATGCTTCAGCGTGAGAAATCAGAGGATTAGCGTGAGAGTGTGGTCTGAACTTCCTCCATTAGCAGCTTATTATTTCAGCCTTGTATCATGTCACTGGCAGGCAGGTGCAGGCTGGAGCTTTCTGTCTGTACAGAGGATGAAAGCATAACACAAAGACTATTTTTTGGTAGTACAAAACCTAACATATAACATCTAAACGTGTGTATGTGTGTTTAATGATATGAAAAAAAAAAACAAGTAGCTTGCTTAAACCAAAGCAAATATTTTCAACAGAGTTCTACTTCTACTGACTCTATTGACTTTAACTGAGTTCTACTGACTCTATTGACTTTAACTGAGTTCTACTGACTCTACTGATTTTAACAGAGTTCTACTGACTACTGATTTTAACAAGGTTCTACTGACTCTACTGACTCTAACAGAGTTCTACTGACTACTGACTCTAACAGAGTTCTACTGACTCTACTGACTTTAACAGAGTTCTACTGACTCTACTGACTCTAACAGAGTTCTACTGACTCTGCTGATTTTAACAGAGTTCTACTGACTCTACTGATTTTAACAGAGTTCTACTGACTACTGATTTTAACAGAGTTCTACTGACTGTACTTATTTTAACAGAGTTCTACTGACTCTACTGATTTTAACAGAGTTCTACTGACTACTGATTTTAACAGAGTTCTACTGACTGTACTGATTTTGAGAGTTCTACTGACTACTGATTTCAACAGAGTTCTACTGACTGTACTGATTTTAAGAGAGTTCTACTGACTACTGATTTTAACAGAGTTCTACTGACTCTACTGATTTTAACAGAGTTCTACTGACTACTGATTTTAACAAGGTTCTACTGACTATACTGACTCTAACAGAGTTCTACTGACTCTACTGACTTTAACAGAGTTCTACTGACTCTACTGATTTTAACAGAGTTCTACTGACTACTGATTTTAACAAGGTTCTACTGACTATACTGACTCTAACAGAGTTCTACTGACTCTAATGACTTTAACAGAGTTCTACTGACTCTGCTGACTCTAACAGAGCTCTACTGACTCTACTGACTTTAACAGAGTTCTACTGACTCTACTGATTTTAACAGAGTTCTACTGACTCTAACAGAGCTCTACTGACTCTACTGACTTTAACAGAGTTCTACTGACTCTACTGATTTTAACAGAGTTCTACTGACTCTGCTGATTTTAACAGAGTTCTACTGACTACTGATTTTAACAGAGTTCTACTGACTCTACTGATTTTAACAGAGTTCTACTGACTACTGATTTTAACAGAGTTCTACTGACTGTACTGATTTTAAGAGAGTTCTACTGACTACTGATTTTAACAGAGTTCTACTGACTACTGATTTTAACTGAGTTCTACTGACTACTGATTTTAACAGAGTTCTACTGACTACTGATTTTAACTGAGTTCTACTGACTCTACTGAGGCAGCTAGGGTCTGTGCAGTGTAGCGAGTCTTCTTTCTCAAACTGGTGAGCCATTTCAAGAGAAAATTATACTCGACCCTTTTCTAGGGGTTGCTGAGGATGGTAAGAAAACAGATCTAAATCTTTAGAGGCTAGACATGCATAAAACTTAAAGCCCTCTTCTTCATCTGGCTGCATCCTTGGATCAGTTTCCCCTGTGAGGGCCCTTGACAATATGATCAATAATCCAACATTTACAGTTTTTAGGGGTCATCAGAGAAGATTTAGCAAACTCGCGTCTGAGAGACTAACCAGTGAAGGCGAAGATGAAAACAGAGATGGAAATGACCCAAGAAACACGACTGTTGCTCTCCTCAAATTCCTCCATGAGATCCTGGAGGAAGATGCCCAGGCTCTTCAAGACTCCACAGGTGTTGGCCTCAACCAGGAAAAAGGCCACAGCTACAGCCCAGCCCCAGTCGCCTTCAGGAACCTCTGGATAAACTTTTGGACCCAAACAAGGCAGAACTTTGGCCGTCATCATTGCTGCAGATCGACCACCTGGAGCAAGAAAGCAACGTGATATCAGGGCTGGTCATTAGGAAGTCAAAGCTGCAGTTCTGGAGGCAGGATGAAGCAGCATCTTTAACACATCAATAATCTGCTGCATCAACGTCTGATTTCTAAATACATCTATTCACAATAAAACCGCAGCACAGAAAGATTCAGGTACTACAGGGACCCTAATCTCTCTATCAGACCAGTATCTCTACCAGACCAGTATCTCTCTATTAGACCAGCATCTCTCTACCAGACCAGCATCTCTCTATCAGACCAGTATCTCTACCAGACCAGTATCTCTACCAGACCAGTATCTCTACCAGACCAGCATCTCTCTACCAGACCAGTATCTCTACCAGACCAGTATCTCTCTACCAGACCAGCATCTCTCTACCAGACCAGTATCTCTACCAGACCAGCATCTCTCTACCAGACCAGCATTTCTACCAGACCAGTATCTCCCTACCAGACCAGTATCTCTCTACCAGACCAGCATCTCTCTATCAGACCAGTATCTCCCTACCAGACCAGCATATCTCTATCAGACCAGCATCTCTCTATCAGACCAGCATCTCTCTATCAGACCACTATCTCCCTACCAGACCAGCATCTCTCTACCAGACCAGTATCTCCCTACCAGACCAGTATCTCTCTACCGGACCAGCATCTCTCTATCAGACCAGCATCTCTCTATCAGACCACTATCTCCCTACCAGACCAGCATCTCCCTACCAGACCAGCATCTCTCTATCAGACCAGCATCTCTCTATCAGACCAGTATCTCCCTACCAGACCAGCATATCTCTATCAGACCAGCATCTCTCTACCAGACCAGTATCTCTCTACCAGACCAGTATCTCTACCAGACCAGTATGTCTCTACCAGACCAGTATCTCTACCAGACCAGTATCTCTACCAGACCAGCATCTCTCTACCAGACCAGTATCTCTCTACCAGACCAGCATCTCTCTATCAGACCAGCATCTCTCTTTCAGACCACTATCTCCCTACCAGACCAGCATCTCTCTACCAGACCAGTATCTCCCTACCAGACCAGTATCTCTCTACCGGACCAGCATCTCTCTATCAGACCAGCATCTCTCTATCAGACCACTATCTCCCTACCAGACCAGCATCTCTCTACCAGACCGGTATCTCTCTACCAGACCAGCATCTCTCTACCAGACCAGTATCTCCCTACCAGACCAGCATCTCTCTATCAGACCAGCATCTCTCTATCAGACCAGCATCTCTCTACCAGACCAGCATCTCTCTACCAGACCAGTATCTCTACCAGACCAGTATCTCCCTACCAGACCAGTATCTCTCTACCAGACCAGCATATCTCTATCAGACCAGCATCTCTCTATCAGACCACTATCTCCCTACCAGACCAGCATCTCTCCATCAGACCAGCATCTCTCTACCAGACCAGTATCTCTCTACCAGACCAGTATCTCTACCAGACCAGTATCTCTCTACCAGACCAGTATCTCTACCAGACCAGTATCTCTACCAGACCAGTATCTCTCTACCAGACCAGTATCTCTACCAGACCAGCATCTCTCTACCAGACCAGTATCTCTACCAGACCAGCATCTCTCTACCAGACCAGCATCTCTACCAGACCAGTATCTCCCTACCAGACCAGTATCTCTCTACCAGACCAGTATCTCTACCAGACCAGCATCTCTCTACCAGACCAGTATCTCTACCAGACCAGTATCTCCCTACCAGACCAGTATCTCTCTACCAGACCAGCATATCTCTATCAGACCAGCATCTCTCTATCAGACCACTATCTCCCTACCAGACCAGCATCTCTCCATCAGACCAGCATCTCTCTACCAGACCAGTATCTCTCTACCAGACCAGTATCTCTACCAGACCAGTATCTCTCTACCAGACCAGTATCTCTACCAGACCAGTATCTCTACCAGACCAGTATCTCTCTACCAGACCAGTATCTCTACCAGACCAGCATCTCTCTACCAGACCAGTATCTCTACCAGACCAGCATCTCTCTACCAGACCAGCATCTCTACCAGACCAGTATCTCCCTACCAGACCAGTATCTCTCTACCAGACCAGTATCTCTACCAGACCAGCATCTCTCTATCAGACCAGCATCTCTCTATCAGACCAGTATCTCTCTACCAGACCAGTATCTCTACCAGACCAGCATCTCTCTATCAGACCAGTATCTCTCTACCAGACCAGTATCTCTCTACCAGACCAGCATCTCTACCAGACCAGTCTCTACCAGACCAGCATCTCTACCAGACCAATATCTCTACCAGACCAGTTTCTACCAGACCAGCATCTCTACCAGACCAGCATCTCTACCAGACCAGTATCTCTATCAGAACAGCATCTGGGTCTCTGCAGTGTTCTGAGTTTAGACTAACATTTAAATAATTCATGTTGCAGTGGAAGCTAAGCAACCTCAGGAAGAGGGACAGTAGATGGGCAGACCTGGTGCAGTCGGTGTTGTTTAAAATCATATAAAGAAAATAATATATATATAATAATATATATATATATATATATATATATATATCTGTTATAATGAATGGTGTTATAATGAATGGTTTCGCTTGTTACAGGGACCATAGGTGAAGCTCTTTGTTACAGCACACATAAAAATGAGATGTTTGATATGTGTGATGAGGAGTATTTGACACTGAGCAAAAACTAATAGTAGATATAAAATAATGTCTACTAATCTTTAACTTATACCAGGCCGCAATAATCAAACCATAAATAGTCAAATAATAATAATAATAATAATAATAATAATAATAATAATAATCTAGGGATGCACCGAAATGAAAATTCTTGGCCGAAACCGAAAATAAGGAAACCAAGGCCGAAAACCGAAACTCCGAAATAAATAATTATGCCAATTATTAGTACCATTGCATTCATGGCTATGAATGTGTCCTAACCCATTAAAATCCAGGCATTGCAATTGTATAAATACTATAACTGTTTCAAAGAATAAATAAATTACAAAATTATGAAAAAAATTTATTTAGCACATTCCAACAATGTACAATAATAAAGTAATACAAAATAAAATTAAGAATAAAATACTATTTTCTCTGTAGGACTACTAGAACAAAGTGCATTCAGAACAAGTGCAGCTGATGAAAGATATAACAATATTTTTTGTTGGCCTGCAAAAAAAAAAAAACTTAAAAGGTTAATTATAGGCCTTTAACAATAACAAATGCTCCAAGAACTACAGATTTGCAAAGTGGAAAATAAATATTTAAACAAGACCCTTCTACTTCTTGAGGTAAAGTGGTAGGTTTTTCTTGATGAGCAGCTTCTCTGCTTTATCGCAGTGAAGTCTGTTCCTTTTCTCATCCAGAACATGAGCTGCTGCACTGAACAGCCTCTCGCTGTCGGTGCGTGTGCACAGAGCAGATAAGTACTTGCGTGCCAACTTTGCCAGGTCAGGAAAGCGGCCCTGGTTATTTCTCCAGTAGGCAAGAGGGTTATCACTTCTGGGAATGGGGGCTTCAGAAAGATAACCATCTAACTGTTGAGCGGTTGAGCTTGTTGACTGCCTGGCATTTGAGAAAAATTTAAGAAGTTTTATTTAAATAGGGCAAGTGCATAAATAAACATTTTTGTCAAATTAATAAAAAATGGGTAGCAGAAAATAAAATCGGATTGCCACATATATTAAATCAGAACAGAATAGCCTACCTGTTATTATTCGTGGCACTCTCTTGCAGGATCTCACTGAACATATCGGACAACGACGGTGCACGCCTCTCATCTGATACAGAGAGACGAGGCCTTTTTTCTGGGCTCTGCGCTTCTCCATCTTCAGGCGCCGGCGGGTTCTCTGCATCCATCGCGGCCTGGATCATTTCTCGTGCGTGCTGCTTTATTAATGATCTTTATAACGCGGATCGAGTACAGTCGCGATGAAGTGCAGAGGATCCGAATAGATCTCAGTGAAACGTGTGCTGACTGACTGTAAGAGCGAACTTTTCATTGTTTTCACGCCGTGGTTCGTCTCAACCTCTTTGCTGAGAAGACGCTTTAGTGCTGCGATTAAAGGAATAACGTCTGCTACAGATGCATCAGAGAAGCTGATCTCTTTAGTTAGCTGGTCAAAGGGGGCAAGAAGAGAGAGAATGTTCTCTATTAAGACCCACTGGTGTGAAGTAAATGTTGCAGGGAGCTCGTGATCTGCACTGTATGCAGCCAAGACTCGTTTTTGCACAAGGAGGCTTTCCAGCATGTAATACGTGCTGTTCCAACGTGTACTCACGTCTTGTTGGAACCGTTTTATTGGTGTTCCAAACTGATCTTGCATAGACTGTAAGCGGGAATAGGCCAGCTGCGAATGTTTAAAGTGGCCAACAATCCTTCTGCCTATAGCCAGTACGTCTTTTACGCTGCGCTGAGACAACACTCCCTCATTCACAGCCAGATGTGGTGTGTGGGCCATGCACCGTATTCCTTTCATATGGCTTTCTTCTATCGCTTTTGTCATGTTTCTTCCATTGTCACTGACTATGGCATGAACTTTAGATTGGTCGATATGCCAGGTGTCGAACATGCTGGCGAATGCATGGGAAATGGCTGCTGCTGTATGTGACCCTCGAAACTCTTGGGAATGGAGCAGAATCTTTTGCAGCTGGAAATCAGCGTCAATCCATTGTGCGGTTAGACTGAGCAAACTGGTGAGGCTGACGTCCGAGCTCCATATGTCTGTTGTGAAACTGATTGCTGAAATATTATCAGATATAAGCGCATGGATGTGAGTTGCAACAACATTAAACAACTCGGGTAAACACACGTCTGAGAAATGTCGCCTGCTCGGCATAACGGGGCTCAATGTGCTCGATCAGCCTACGAAATCCCACATCTTCTACGACAGAGAACGGCTGATCATCTAAGGCAATGAATTCCATAATCTTTAGTGTAATCCCTTTTGCCTTGGCACCGTCACTGGGAAACTTCTTTGCTTTTTCAAAAACTTCCGCCACAGACGGAGTGGGCGTTCTCGGAGGAATTTCCTTTTCTGCGCCGCATTCCTCTCATACTCGGCATAGCAGTCAGGATGTTTGGATTTCAGGTGATAAATTAAACCCGACGTGGAGAAATTCTTTGCAGATGCACCTCCTCTTGAAATTTCACCATTACACGTTTTGCAAATCGCTATCCGTGGGTCTTTTTCAGATATACTGAAATACTTCCACACTGCAGACATGTTGGCCTTTTTTTTTGTTTGCGTCATCACAACGTCCTGTTTCGATTGTGTTGTTTCGGTGATAAAAGTCTTTCGGCCGAAAATGCACTTTTAGGCTATTTTCGGCTGAAATTTTTCGTCAGCCGAATATTCGGTGCATCCCTAATAATGATAATAATAAATAATGAAAAAAATATAGTGAATTTTGATCATTTTTTTGTGTTTTTAAACTATCAAATTGAGTCGCATCTTGACCAAAACACAGCAATTTAATTGTTAAAAAATATAAAGTTAATTTAAACTTGATATGTAAGATAAGGACTGATGCTATTAGAAAACAGAAAAGTAAAACAAAATTTTTTTAATTTTTTATTGTTATTTCATGAACACTTACAATTTATAATACATTACGATTCAAAAGGGTCAGATAGATAGACAGAGAGACAGACAGACACAGAGAGAGAGACAGTCAGACAGACACGGAGAGAGAGACAGTCAGACAGACACAGAGAGAGAGACAGTCAGACAGACAAGGCGAGAGAGAGACAGTCAGACAGACACAGAGAGAGAGACAGTCAGACAGACACGGAGAGAGAGACAGTCAGACAGACACGGAGAGAGAGACAGTCAGACAGACACGGAGAGAGAGACAGTCAGACAGACACAGAGAGAGAGACAGTCAGACAGACATGGCGAGAGAGAGACAGTCTGACAGACACAGAGAGAGAGACAGTCAGACAGACAGAGAAACAGAGACAGTCAGACAGACAGAGAGAGAGAGAGACAGTCAGACAGACACAGAGAGAGAGAGACAGTCAGACAGACAGAGAGAGAGAGACAGTCAGACAGACACAGAGAGAGAGACAGTCAGACAGACACAGAGAGAGAGAGACAGTCAGACAGACACAGAGAGACAGACAGTCAGACAGACACAGAGAGAGAGACAGTCAGACAGACACAGAGAAAGAGAGAGAGAGAGAGAGAGAAAGTCAGACAGACAGAGAGAGAGACAGTCAGACAGACAGACACAGAGAGAGACAGACAGACAGACAGACAGAGAGAGAGAGAGACAGTCAGACAGACACAGAGAGAGACAGAGAGACAGTCAGACAGACACAGAGAGAGACAGACAGTCAGACAGAGAGAGACAGACAGACAGACAGACAGAGAGAGAGACAGTCAGACAGAGAGAGAGAGAGAGAGAGAGAGACAGTCAGACAGACACAGAGAGAGAGACAGAGACAGTCAGACAGACACACACAGAGAGAGAGAGACAGTCAGACGGACACAGAGAGAGACAGACAGTCAGACAGAGAGAGACAGACAGACAGACAGACAGAGAGAGAGACAGTCAGACAGAGAGAGAGAGAGAGAGAGAGAGACAGTCAGACAGACACAGAGAGAGAGACAGAGACAGTCAGACAGACACACACAGAGAGAGAGAGAGACAGTCAGACAGACACAGAGAGAGACAGACAGTCAGACAGAGAGAGACAGAGACAGACAGACAGAGAGAGAGACAGTCAGACAGACACAGAGAGAGAGAGAGAGAGAGAGAGAGACAGTCAGACAGACACAGAGAGAGAGACAGTCAGACAGACACACACAGAGAGAGAGAGAGAGAGAGACAGTCAGACAGACACAGAGAGAGAGAGGGAGACAGTCAGACAGACACACACAGAGAGAGAGAGAGAGACAGTCAGACAGACACAGAGAGAGACAGACAGTCAGACAGAGAGAGACAGAGACAGACAGACAGAGAGAGAGACAGTCAGACAGACACAGAGAGAGAGAGAGTGAGACAGTCAGACAGACACACAGAGAGAGAGAGCGAGAGGGACAGTCAGACAGACACAGAGAGAGAGAGAGAGACAGTCAGACAGACAGACAGAGAGACAGTCAGACAGACACAGAGAGAGAGAGAGAGAGAGAGAGAGAGAGAGAGAGACAGTCAGACAGACACAGAGAGAGAGACAGTCAGACAGAGAGAGACAGACAGACAGACAGACAGAGAGAGAGACAGTCAGACAGACACAGAGAGAGAGAGAGACAGTCAGACAGACAGAGAGAGAGAGACAGTCAGACAGACAGAGAGAGAGAGACAGTCAGACAGACACAGGGAGAGAGAGACAGTCAGACAGACACAGAAACAGAGACAGTCAGACAGACAGAGAGAGAGAGACAGTCAGACAGAAACAGAGAGAGAGAGACAGTCAGACAGACAGAGAGAGAGAGACAGTCAGACAGACACAGAGAGAGAGAGACAGTCAGACAGACACAGAGAGAGAGACAGTCAGACAGACACAGAGAGAGAGAGAGAGAGAGAGAGACAGTCAGACAGACACAGAGAGAGAGAGAGAGAGAGAGAGACAGTCAGACAGACACACACAGAGAGAGAGAGAGACAGTCAGACAGACACAGAGAGAGAGAGAGAGACAGTCAGACAGACAGACAGAGAGACAGTCAGACAGACACAGAGAGAGAGAGAGAGAGACAGTCAGACAGACACAGAGAGAGAGAGAGAGAGAGAGAGAGAGACAGTCAGACAGACATAGAGAGCGACAGAGAGACAGTCAGACAGACACAGAGAGAGAGAGCGAGAGAGAGAGACAGTCAGACAGACAGACAGAGAGACAGTCAGACAGACAGACACAGAGAGAGACAGAGAGACAGTCAGACAGACAGACAGAGAGACAGTCAGACAGACACAGAGAGAGAGACAGTCAGACAGATAGAGACAGTCAGACAGACATAGAGAGCGACAGAGAGACAGTCAGACAGACACAGAGAGAGAGCGAGAGAGAGAGACAGTCAGACAGACAGACAGAGAGACAGTCAGACAGACAGACACAGAGAGAGACAGAGAGACAGTCAGACAGACAGACAGAGAGACAGTCAGACAGACAGACAGCATCTTACAGCCTGTCTTACCAGCAGATGATGGGGAGCAGCTCTGGATCTTCGGGATTTCTGCTTTTCTGTAGTGTATGTCTTCTTCTACCTGCAGGCTGCAGCAGCGTTAAACCAGGCAGAGCAGTACCCAAGTACTTCTGCTTTACTCTTTTTTCACGCTGTCTATGTGGTAATTGTAGTATTTATAAGTGTAATGGAGTACTTTTCCCGCTCAAACTAATTTTTTGGTTAAATAAAAGCCAGCCTCCTCCTTCTATCGAGCAGCAGCTTCCTCCGTGTTGGGTGAATTATATCCTGCCTGCTTTGGCAGCTCCTTACCGGCTCGAGCCGGTATGGACAGGCGGGCATGCGCAGTGCCGCCCGGACGTGAAAACGTTTTCCGAACAATAAGAACGCAGCTTGGCCCCCCACCCCACTCAAAACACAGCGGAAATGGTCTCGATCGTTTGTGCTGCGTTAGTGCTGGTTTGTGCTGAAAAAATCTTAGTTTGACAAGTTTCTTATGGGCCAACCATTGCATTAAATTGTTACTGAATTAGTTGATGGAGTGTGTTTTGAAGGGAGCCGTTTTTGCGGTTAATTGGTGGTTAATTGGTCATTAATTAATCCGGCTGGTTTTTCTACACTCATTCAGTGGGAAAGTGTGACGTTCTTGTTTTGTGGGTTTTCCTGTTTCAAGACCAAGTTCGTCCATGCAGCCAGTGAGTATTTAAATTTCGTTACTTCACCTATGTAATATTGAGTAAACTACATTTGTTTGGTGTGATATTGCTGCTGTGTCAACATACAAAGGCTTGCAGCCATAAATGTCGCCATTTTTTCCTCTATTTCTAAGTAGTCGCTTGTTGTGAAAGTATTGGAGAAATAACTTGCTTCTTGACTGTTAATATTCCTTTAAAGCTACTTTAACCGTGTTACCAGCCACGTGTCAGCCAACTAGAAAATAAGGGGCTGGCATGAACCAGAAAGCTTTCTTGCTTGTAACCTACAGAGTAGAGGAAGTTCAAAGTATTACAGGATGTACTCGACATGACTCACGATGACTCAGAAAGGACGAAATTGAAATGGCTTTATGTTCACAATGTAACATTCTGGTTACACCAAGAATTTAATATTTTAATAAAGAAAACAGAACATTTCTAACATTAATTAACCCAGAACGTTGGAAACAAGAATGTAAACGAAAATAATAAAAACTGAACAAATAGTAAAATAAACAGCAGACTTTGCTTTGTTGAAAAACATAAACAAAAAAGGAATGTATATACACACACACACACACACCTATACACACACACACATATATATACACATACAAAGGAAATCCCTTCTGGTTGTTTTCTTGCATTGTAGATGCTGTGGAAGGGCTTCCAAGGTCAGTGTCTATCCACAAAAGTTCCCCAACACCATAGCTGTGGGTTACTTTCCCAGCACACAGCACTTTTCCGGAGGTGAGGTCTTCAGTTTTTAATGCAGAGGGACACTTGAGAGGCGTTTTGATTGGTCTGAGGCAGGTGGACTCAGGAAGGTTAACTCCTTGTTCCACAGCAGTCTTAAGATGAGCCATGCCAGATGCCTGCAGGACAGCAACAGAAGATGAAACAAACAAACTTCCCTTGTCATACGTGTGCTGAAGCTGCAGGACTGTGAGGAACATTGTTTTGTGAAATAAACACTTGTAATATTCCTCATTGTCTTGTCTATAACAGTTGAGATGTGACACTGTGCATCAACCTGGAAGCCACCAGACTTCAACTGGACAGCTTCAAACATCCCCTCAGCAGCTCTGCCCTCTGTGAGTATGTCTGCTGGGTTACACCTTCTGTAGCCACGGCTTTTACCAGCTGCAGGACTTGGTTGTCAGGGACTTCACTGCTAACAACATTTTTGAAGGACCAACTGCCACAGTAAGCACAACACAAGCACTCACAAAAAGCATCAAATGCACACGTGTTGAGCACAGAGATGCTTGATTTGGCGAGTTTCACAGGTTGTTGGTTGTTTCCATTTTTTAATAATCCCACAGTCACCTTTTTTGCCTTTACAGATGGATCTGCACGAAGCCATTCAGGACAAGCAGAGAGGTAGGAAGTCCTTTTTCGTTTTTTGGGTGGAACAGCAAGGCCTCTCCAGTTTTCAGCTGGTTCTTCTTCTGTACAACCAACTTTAATGGCAGCATCAGACTCCTCACAAAGGTAAGCATCTCTTTTTATTTTTCTTTCTACACTTTGTATAGTTGTGGGTGCTGGTTGGGCTGCTGTTTCACTCACTGTTTCCCAAGTTGCATCCTCCTCTCCAGTGTGTTCTGCAGCACAAATCCGCATGTTGCCTTCAATGAAGGAAAGATGGCAAGCGATGGATTGATCCACCCTAATGGGTCATTTTTCATGCTTGAAAAGGCCGTGCTTGATATTTTTGAATTCTGCTTCTACCTCGGCTGAGCCTGAGGTGACATCAGTGGTTTGGAAGAAAGGGACCATCACTCCTGTCCACAGTGGTAAGTAGCTGACTAATCTTATTATTTGAGGAATGATTTAGGGGAGATAGTGGATATTGTCTCGATCCCCATTAGCCATGGCAAGCGACCTGCTTTCCTCACAGATTTCTGTTACCCGCTGACTTAGGTCAGTCTGGATCGCATCACATGGATCCGCTTGTTCCAGTTGTTTTCCCTCTGCATCTGGAATGATAACAGATTCCTCTGCAATCTGGGCTTTCAGGTATTTCTTGCATATCTCTGATGTGAGAGGGACTCCAGCGTTATCATTGCCTTCTGCCTCGCTGAGTGCCACAACAGTGATGGCATGTATCAGTTCTTTTGCTTCAGGGATTGTGATTTAATGAGTTGTGCTATTGCCCTCACAAAAAATCTTTAATGCGTGGGGTTTTGTTTTTCAGGCATTCCCACTGGCAGATCATCTTGATGCAGTGTGCAACATCAAGTCTGACAAAACAAGGAG
The DNA here is from genome assembly GCF_017639745.1 of Melanotaenia boesemani. Lineage (NCBI taxonomy): Eukaryota > Metazoa > Chordata > Actinopteri > Atheriniformes > Melanotaeniidae > Melanotaenia > Melanotaenia boesemani. The sequence continues at coordinate 1,211,226 of NC_055683.1, forward strand.
GCAGTTTTGCACCCTGGTTTCTTTGTAAGACACCAAAGCACTCGTTGATGTAAGTCTTGAGGTCACGATGAGGAGTAAAAGCCTTCACCAGAGCACCAAGAAAAGCAAGAGAAAAATCACTTACAATTTGTTTTGGCACAGGTTCACCTGCACGAATCCACTCTGTGAGCCACTGAGCTGCTGCAACAGCATCATGTCTTTCTGACAACATCTGGACGACGGGAACACTGGAGCTGTTTGGTCCTTTTAGGACTCCTTGATATAAGAGGATGTGGCCAGAGGAGCCATTTGGTCTCACCAGTTTTTTCACCACTGAGCCAGTTGCATCAAAACACACTGTCTGCTGAGATTTCTTTGACAGTGTCTTGTAAACATGCATTTGTGTTTGACTCCAGTAGTGGCAGAAAAATTGTCTAGGCCGATATCCCTGATGCTACCACTGTGTGGAGCACTGTATTTTAACATCTGCAGTGACTTAATGGGATCTTTGTCACCCAATTCCAAGTCATTTCTCTCCTGTTTTGCTTTCAACAGGGTAGCCAAATTGGGTAGGTGGCTTGGCTCAGGATCTCCAAAATCCATCAGCGTGTTTGCCCGTGATGCCGCCATACATGGGTTCCTTCCTGCCATCACACAGCTCTGTGGCTACCTGCACATGCAAGTGTACAGACATGAAGCGCTTGGACTGACCTGTGTGCTTGGAGTCATCAGTGTTTTTTATTTTGCACTTTAGGACCATCGGGCTGTTTAGTGCAGGCTCTTTCTCACACTGAATATCTAAATGACTAAGACACTCTTTGCAGTAGCTTTTTATAGATATATAATCTGTTGTCTGTGATGGATAGACCTTGGCTCTCTTAAATACAGATGTTCATGGGCTTTTAACTTCTTTCCAAATAAGCTCATTTATAATATGAGTCCAGATGCCAGGCTTAAAAATTTTGTATTCCCTTTTTTTAGTTGAAGAACCCATGTCCTTATATTCCACATCTTCAGGAATAAACTGTACCCATTTATCAAATGGAACTTCAAGCTGGAAATCCTTATCTTTTAGTCCAGGAGAAAAACCTGACTCTGATGTTTCTGGGTCACTGCTTTCTGGATCCTTGGTCTGAATACTGAACCCTAAAGCTGACCAGACATCGTATCGGTTTAATTTGACTATGGTATAAAGCGCCTTTGCAGAGATCCTGTTTCCTAGCTGCTCACTCAGCTCTGTCCAGACTCTGGCTCTAGGAGTGGCTATGCTTGTCTTTTCCAGGAGTTTGGCCTCTTTTGATGAGCAGAGAACTTCCAGAAGGGAATCTCTGTCTACTGCTGGTTGTTTGGGCATCTAGTTGAAACAGAGATATCTAGTTAGTTTAATCACTTTAGTATTTTTTTACTAATTTGCATCCAACTTTATTTATCCCTCAATAGAGGAAGTTAAATAATACTGACGTCATACTCATGTATGAGTTATAGTAAACTTTGGTAAATACTATGAAATGTTAAACACTGACTTATATTTCATATAACATAGAAAATACATGTAAGAGGCTTGATTTGGTTGCAGGCAAGGCCTAAATAAACTTGAATGGTTTTGAATTTATTGACATAATTCTGTCATGCATATATCATCAACAACTTAAGTAGTTATTACCAAGTATTCTCATTAATCTTTTAAGAATCAAGTGCAGTCAAATGAAAGAATGAAGCATCCAAAGTTACACATTTTGACAATTTTCAGTCATCTGGGTGTTTTATACTAAATATATGTGAATCCCTAAGAAAATCTAACTGGTGTGTCTTACTGTGGTGAAGTTGGTTTTAGGTTGGATATTCGACAGACATTCATCATTTCGTGTTCAATAGCTTCCGTTTCACGCGACCAAAACACGCAGTTCCTGACCTGTATTATAGCACAAGACGAGACAAACAAGACACACCCCTTTTGATCTGGTTTGATGGTTCCATCTATTTTTTTTAAATGGATACTAAAAAAATCAATATTTCTTCAATAGCTTCCACATCATGTGACCGAGGGGCCCCAAACCTCAACTAAAATATTCTACTAAGACACACAAACAAGACACACCCCTTTCAATTCATTTTGAAAGCTCCTTCCGTTTTTCAGCGTGTGTCTACCCTTTGCCGAGAGGCGTGGGTAACCCGTTGTACCCCACTCGTGATATGGATTGGGGATTGCAATTATTTCCCATGTGAGGGACCGAAGCCAAGGATGACGACAGCACAGGAGGTTTTTTAAAGAAAAAGTTGACATTTTGACATTTAATTTTACCAAAAAACAACAAAAATACAAATTCCTAAATAAAGTTCTGGGCCCATAAAAGAGGTCAACTAAACAGAACATCAACATAAGGAACTGAAAACTAACTGACCTAACAAACTGACACACAAAGGAAACTATATACACTGGCTGATCAGACCATTTTGACACAAGAGGGAAATACATAACCTAACCATCTTCAGCTAACTTAATAAACTTAACTAATTCACAACAGAACTTAAACAATTTAGATTCATAACTCATTAGGGAAACAGAAATCTAAATAATCATACTTTTACATAAAGAACAAAGTAAGTAATACGAAACAATAGAAAATCTAAACCCCTCTCCCACTATCTTGTTGCAAGATGGATGAGTCCAATTAGGCTGTAGCCTCGTCAATGGAGGTCCACCTCAGCTGGGACTTAGCAGGCTTGGGCCTCCCACACAGCAACTTCCCCAGGTACTAGTAACTCAAAGAAAATACATATTAACTGAAAATAAGCCTCGCCCTGGCCGTCCCGCCGGGCGCCTCCGGGTAGCCAACTCTGCTCCATCCTCCGGAGGGAGCCAGGGGGGTTTAATGTCTCCGCCCTGGGGACCGGCTCTTACCCTGTCCTCGACGGGGGGGCCCGGCCCGAGACGCGGAGCGCCTGGGCAGTTTGCTGAACCTGTCCAACCCCCAGTCTCAGAAGCTTGGCCTCCAATCTGAAAACGAAAACTGTACAACTCTTAGCGGTGGATCACTCGGCTCGTGCGTCGATGAAGAACGCAGCTAGCTGCGAGAACTAATGTGATTTGCAGGACACATTGATCATCGACACTTTGAACGCACATTGCGGCCCCGGGTTCCTCCCGGGGCTACGCCTGTCTGAGGGTCGCTTTGCCATCAATCGGAGGAGCCTCTCCTCCGCGGCTGGGGCTGTTGCAGGCCGCCTATGGCGCGCCTTCATCCCCCTAAGTTCAGACCTTCCGGGACGCCTGGTGCGGCGGGTTGGGCCCGCCTCTGGCGCGGCCCCCTCCAGGCGTCCGCTCCGTCTGACCCACCCTCTCTCCCTCCTTCCCCGGCTCCGGGGAAGGGGCGCCACTCCCGGGTCAGAGACGGCCGCCCGGTGCGGAAGGATCCCACGCTTCTCCTCTCGGGGGGCAGGCGACGGGGACCTCTCCCCGGCACTGGCTGGCCCTCACCGGGCGCATTTCCTCCACGGCGATGCGCAGCGACCGGCTCCGCGGCGGTCAGGAAGGGCTCGGGGACTCTGGTTGTCCTCCAGCCAGCTGGGTGCGGGTCTCCAGCTGCAGCAGGCTGGCTGGGGAGGAGTGGGACTGGGGCCCTGGAGGTCCTCCGGAGGCTTGATGCCTGCTGGATGTCTGCTGAAGGTCATGCGGACCTGACGCAGCAGCAGGCTGGCTGGGTGTGTCTGTGACTGGGGCCCTGGTGGTCCCCCCCAGCAGGCTGGGTGTCTGCTGGAGCTATTGAAGAAATATTTATATTTCTACTGTAAAAAAAATTATAAAAAACAGAAGGAGCTTTCAAAATGAATCGAAAGGGGTGTGTCTTGTTTGTCTCATCTTGTGCTATAATACAGGTCAGGTTTTGTGTGTTTTGGTCGCGTGAAACGGAAGCTATTGAACACGAAATGATGAATGTCTGTCGAATATCCAACCTAAAACCAACTTCACCGCGGTGTTTGACTTTGCATTCATTAGAGGAACCTGTTTGCATTATGCTAAGTTAATGCATCTAAATAAGAATAATAGCTCTATAAAGTCTGCATTGTATAAACATATTACCGCATTTTACTTACCTTTAAATCTTTTGAGAACCAGTAAAAAATGATTTGCTGTTTAAGGCTAAGGAAAAATAGTTATGGTTGCAGTGACTTTCCGTTATTAGCTGTTAGGGCTGATATGTAAACTAAGAGTAAACTGTTGAGCCATAAACTGGTTTTACGCCACAAACTTCAGGTTTTCCGGCACAAAAAGAGACACAAACATGTTTCAGATTGTTACTAAAAACTTTATTGAATACTGGATTAAAACAAGGAAGAAGCTGGATGATGACATTGTCGGTGGCTATCTTCCAAACACAATTACAGTCTTCTAAAAACACACTACACCATACTTCTCTGTAAAGTGAATTATTTGTCCAGTTTGCTGTATAATAAAACGCTGCATATCGGACGAACCACCAACGAGCATTTTCGTGGAGTTTAATGAACGGTTTGACCTTTTAAAATATTACTTAGCCTTTAGAAACCAAAGCGGCACAAACCAACATTTTTATATCGTGTTAAGTGTTTATTATTAATGCAGCTGGAATGGTGGGCTTGAGTAATCAGTCTGAGAAAACGCTGTCTGAAGACAAGATGCTGCTTTTTATTGCCGTCACAACAGAACATGCTTCGTCTAAACCGTACCACTTCACCTCAGACCCATCACGCTCCCCGAATAACTTTAATTGTGGTCACCCAAAACAAAAATTAATCTCTTCTTCCATTCTTCCCACACTATAAATTAAACGTCCTAATTTCATGAGTGACTCGTACAAAAAAAACCGCACATTTTATTTCAGCACAAACGATCGAGACCATTTTTGTTCAATTTGGACAATGTGGGGGGACTGGGTGACGTCATCACCTCATAATAAACTTGTTATATCTTAAAAACCAAAGCAGCACAAACGAAAATTTCTTCTGCACAAACCAGCACTAACGCAGCACAAACGATCGAGACCATTTCCGCTGTGTTTTGCGTGGGGTGGGGGGCCAGCTTCACGCAGGTCGCAGCTGCGGCAGGTGGCGGGCGCGCGCGGCAGGGATGAACAGGTTTGCTTCAGTTTTTCTCGGCACAGTGACAGTAGAACCACCTGCTGGAGAATCAGAATGAAGTAGAACCAACAGAAGACTTTCTACCGTTTATTCTATGCGTTTGTAAGAACATGAGCAGCTCACGTCTGAAATACTGTGTTCAACAATGAAGCTGATGTCAGCAAGGAGCCAAGCTTGCAAACGTCTCTGTGATCCGGGTTAACACATCCTGGAATAACTTTTTAAGGCTCAAGGTTTGGCATATTTTATAAGAATAAAATGAATTGTGATTTAAAATGCGATCATTTGCTCCAGAAATGTAGAAGTTAACGTCTCCTCTGCTACTTCCAGCAGATATGGAAGATGTTTCCAGCTGTTACTGACAACTTCATGGAAGATTATTCATTCTCATTTATTGTTATAGAATATTAAAATATTATATAAATATGAAATATAAGACTTTTCCCATTTTACTCATTATTATTATTATTATTATTATTATTATTATTATTATTATTAACAGTCATTTAGCAGACACTTTTATCCAAAGCAACTTACAGTGTAAGTTATGTAAGTCCTGAGCTGGACTCGTAACACCACAGCCACAGTGAAAAAGACCAGAAAAGACTTTATTTCATTAGACTGCTCAGGAAAGCTGGTCTGAATCATCGCCCTCTCACCCAGGCCTACAGAGGACTGAAAGAGAGTATCCTCACCGCAGGCATCCCTGTCTGGTATGGAAACACCACACAGGCAGAGAGGAAGGCTCTGCAAAGAGTCATAAAGACTGCGGAGAGGATAATAGGCACAAAACTTCCTTCCATGGACTGTATGTACAAGCAGCGCTGTCGAAAAAGAGCAGAGGGAATCATCAGAGACTCACTCCATCCCGCTCACCCTCTGCTCAGACACAAACACTGTACGTACAACCTCAGACACAGCAGAGCGGACAGTATCAAAACTCACAGGACTCGCTTTTTCAACAGCTTCTTCCCAGAAACAGTCAGGCTGATGTCAAAACAAAACTACTGAACTTATGCAAAATGCAAAATGTGAAAGACACCATCTCACTTTAATTACATGTGCAATATCTGACCTGCAGTATCATCACCTGTGAAACAGGACAATGTCTTTTATATCCCCTCCTGTATAATGTGTAGTTCCTCTGATCAGTGTTCAGTTGCTTGAGAATTTCATGTGCAATATTCTCCCTCTCCCCCTACCCACTCCTCTATCTCACAATACCTTCTGCTCTTGTACAGCACTGTATAGTGTATAATAGTATGGCTACATACTATATTTTATATTTTATATATATATATTTTTTTTTTTGTATTTATACATTTTTTACTACAGTTTATTTTTCTAATGTGTACAGTGTTCACTTATTCTTGATTCATCTTTTCTCTCCTACTACTTAAACTGTGACTCCGAAAGAGTCCTGCACAAGAATTCCAATGTACCTTGACTTTTTTGGTTTTATGTACAAATGGCAAATAAATAACTTTGACTTTGACTTTGACTTATGACCAAATGATTTTTTAGAAAGTGTAAGTTCCCTAAAAGTCATATATTAATACAACCAAACCTCCTCTGTAATATTACATGTTCGTTAAAATCTGTGTTGTGGTTCCTACTCATTTATAATTATTTTTCCTTCTTTATGGAAGCCTTGCTGGTTTGTGTTTATGTCACGTTTCTCTTGTTTTTGTTTGGTTTTTTCATTGTTTGCTATAACTGGATGTATTTGTTTAGTTGGTTTGGAATAATTGATGATAAAACCTGCTGCAGGGATGGAGGAGGCCTCACATCCTTCTCAGAGCAGGAAACCTGACAACTGCCTGTTTAACAAGATGTTTTTGTCCTAAAAGGTGAAAGTAGCTGTTTATTTTTTAAAAAATAAGATAGTATGAGTTTATTTACATTTTATTTAATTTTGTACATTAAAGCCTGATGATTGACATAATGAAGTGTCGACCTACTTTTGGGGGTTAAGGGCCCCTGAGCAAGGCCCTTAACCCCCAACTGCTCCCTGGGCGCTGGAATCTGGCAGCCGCTGCTCCTAGCAACTAGGATGGGTTAAATGCAGAGAAGAATTTCCCAGCTTGGGATTAAGATAGTATACACAAAAAAAGATAATGTAATCACACTGTGCTGGTATCACAGTGTCAGAAGGGAAGACACGCCAGAAGAACGTGTAGCTGGATATCTCAGTCGGTAGATCATGCAGAAGGTTGAATACCAGACAGGGGAAAAGCGTCTGCTAAATGACAGTAATGATGGCGGTAATTTAGTCATTTGTTTTAATTTACAAAATAAATATGTACAGACACATCTGAGACTGGTAGCAGTTTATTTAGTGTTAAATAATATTTCTTTCTAGTTTCTGGGAGCTCCAGCTGGGTGGGCGGGGCTCCAGCTGGGTGGGCGGGGCTCCAGCTGGGTGGGCAGTACAGAGGGAACCATCACCGCTATTAACCAGGTGGACAAGGAGCTGCAGGAAATAAAGATGTGTGGACAGAAATGAGGACAAGAATAAAAACATTGTGTAAGAATAAATAAAGTAAATCCTCCTCTTGTGTTTCGTTAGCGTAGCATCACTTCTAGACCTCCAGCCTCCAGTCTGGTCCCGCTCTGCTGGAATGAAGGACCAAAGCTACTTTCCACACTGGCTGCTACATGCTGGCAGCAGACTGGCTCCTTATTTATCTGGATGGTTTTATAACATGAAGTTTTATTTTACGATGACAGAACATGTTTTAGTGGTTGAGCTTCTTATTAATATCATCTCCCTTTTTCCTGGAAATCCTGGTTTTCCCGAGTGTGGCTCTTAGGAGGATTAATATGGAATGTGTCTTTATTCATGTCTGTAAACAGCTTTAATATCTAACATGTGGTGTGGAAGGTAATAGTGGATTGTGTACAGATGTCTCACATTTCACATCATTTCCTGGTTTTATTCTGGACCGTTGGTGTTACTGTTTTCAGTTTTCCCAGATTTTGTGCGTACACCTGGGTCAGAGTTGCTGTGGAGGAACATTTTCCTGTCAAGTTTAGTTTTTATAAATCCTAAAAGTTGACTATGTTTGGTGTACGCCGGTTTTTGTTTCTACACCTGCTTGATAAATTAGGCCCCTGATCTGGCTCTGAGGTCTGGTAGGACACACCAGCATGACCATTTAACCCATAACCTGCTGACTCCAACGTCTATCTGTGTAGACTGTTTTTTACTTCTCTGTGTTTATGAGCTGCTTTTACTGATCTGACAGCAGCTTCCACCACAGCTGTGTCTTTCACCACAGCTGACTGGACAGCTTCAGTAAGTCGTCCCCTGGGTAAAAGACAAGCTGTCCCCAGCCTATGTCCCGTCCATCTTCCTGTTTGTCTGCACTCCTGAGAAAAGAAGCTAAAGGAAGATCTGAAAAAGTTAGAAAGACGACAGCAAGCAGAAAAGAGAAGAAATTACATTAAAGTTTATAAAAATGGTCTCGTTCCTTCGTTTAAGTCTTGAACAGATTCATCCTGTGGTGATAGCCAGCATGTTTCAGCCGGCCTTTACACTGAACGAGGTTAGACAGAAAACAGATGTTGTACGCCGGATGTGAGGCAAATTCAGGTTATGTTCTCAAGCCTAACAAAGTTCTGAGCTTCCCTCGTTAACTGTCGTAGTGATTCTTAACGCATAACAAGACATGGTATCAGAAGTGCTGCAACAGTGACTCTCACACTCAGAGGAGTTTCACGTGAGTGTTTTTAGACGGTTTTCGGACAGCCAGGATGGACGACAACGGTGCCAGTACGTCCGCCATGCAGCCTCCACAACAGCAGGCCCCTACAGCACCGCCGAGCGCCACGTTCACTATTCAGCCACCCGAAGCGTTCCATTTTACGAAACCACTCGACTGGGAGAGATGGATAAGGAGGTTTGAACGTTTCAGATTAGCCAGCAATCTTCACTTGAGCTCACAAGCTAACCAAGTTAACATGCTAATCTACTGCATGTGGCCAAAGTCTTTCCGGGGCTTAATGGGAGCAGTATGATGTGGTGAAACGTCCGAGTCATACTTTGTGTGATATGTGAAAGAGCTAAATTCAACCAACGAATGCAACAAGCTAGTGAGACGGTGGACTCTTTCATCACTGCACTATAGGCGTTAGCAGAAAACTGTCATTATGGAGCTCTCCATGGCGAGTTGATTAGAGACTGTTTAGTTGTGGGACTAAGAGACACTAGCCTATCAGAGTGAGTGCAGCTGGAAAAAGATCTTACTTTGGAAAAAGCAGTCGACATGGCAAGACAGTCTGAGCCAATAAGAGCACAGCAAACAGATCTCAGGGGAGAAAACAAAAGAGACATTGATGTAGTATCTGTAAAGAAGAGGATGCAAAAGCAAAGCCTCTCACCATGTTAAGAAAGATTAATCTACATCAAAAGTACCAGGTGACGCCCAGTCATGCTACAGATGTGGAAAATTCCCCCGCCATAGTAAACCACAATGCCCTGCTAAGAAAATAGGTCACTTCAGCAAAGTGTGTAGATCAGCCCAGACAGTGCATGCTACAGGAACAGATGATACCCTTATTCTTAGGCTCAGTTAATGCAGACACAGACCTTTGGTATGCAGATTTGACTATAGGACACCACAAAGTGAGGTTGAAGACAGACACAAGTGCAGATGCTACGGTCATTTCAGCTCAAACATTTCAACGTGTCGCTAACAACGTTCACCTAGCCAACCCAGACATGCCACTAGTGGGCCCAGGCGGCAAGCAGCTGTCAGTATTAGGGATGTGCACTGAGACTTTGAGTAAAGGACAAAAGAAAATTCAGGAAAAGTATATGTACTTGAAGATCTACACACAGCTTTGTTAAGCAGACCAGCATGTGTTAAACTTAATCTAGTGTCCAGAGTAGAAGGCATCGATAAAAAGGTGTTGACAGAATTCTACCCAAAACTATGTCAGGGTTTGGGTTCCTTACAGCAACCATACAGAATCAAACCAGGAGCCACTCCTTCCTCCAAGACACGTTCCTATTCCTCTTATCCACTCCCTTTCAGGCAATATATTGTTTTCGATTTTTATTTTATTTATGTAATTATTGGATTTTTTTGTTTATAGTTTTGGTTTATTTGACTATCGACAGACTTGCATGTCTCTCTTGTTTTGCTTTTGTGTTTTTTACCGTGAATGCAACTGCCTGAAATAAATAAATAAATAAATGAAAAAATGAAATGAAATGAATGCATGATTTTAAAATTTATCATTGCTGGAACAATAGAGAACCTGTGGGAGAGTGGACTGTTTCCAGTCCTGAGCTTCCAACCTTAGCCTGGTGGCCAGGGTGGAGGCCAAGAAAACATGAGGGGAACTTCATACCAAGACATCTGTTCTGGGGTCAAATCCACAGCAGCTACCACCCCCCTTTCTTACAAGGCCGCAGGGCAAACTGATGGACCAGGAGGTCCCTACAATCTCTTTTTCAAAAGCATCCTGATAAATAGAATAATTAAGGATGATGTGGAGAGGGTCAGCGGGGGGAGTGTAGGGATGGAGAGACAATAGCCAGGACCTCCAGCTCTGAAACAGGGAGAAAATGCCAGTCTCAGGTTGTAATAGGGCTCAATATATATCCACTGATGACGTAGGCATGGAAGATTGCAGCACCATCTGACCAGGCTGGGAAGGGATAAGTGATCCACATTTGAGCACCTGATCAGCAGGGAAAATAACCTCAGTTCCTTCAGGTAAACAGGTAACAGCCATTCCTGTCTCTTCCCAACAGGTTACTCAGACAGTCTGGAGAAAAAAGAAATGGGTGGAGTATCTGGCTCCTGTGTCCACCATGAAGGGCAAATGATATGTTTCCACCGTTATTTGGAGCAAAGGTTCTGTCAAGCCTTGCTCCATAGATTTCTCTGGGCACTCCTATGATGACCACCGTCCACCAGGGGCCTGCCACATCTGGCAAGGTGCCTGGTTGGTGTTTGGTGATGGATGAAGTTGTGGTCCTTGACCTCTGGTTTGGGCTTGTACAGGTGGGTTAGGGCAGTCTTGTGCCCAATGTCCAGGCTGGCCAAAGTCGTGTCAGCACTGGTTGTTACCTGACCACTGAGCACCTCCATAATTTCTGCCTCTTCCCTCTGAAACCACCCCGTCCCTTTCTAGGGCCAAATTGGCCACGCCCTCTGAAGTATCGCTGCCGTGGAGGACAACAATTGTGGTAAAGCTGTTGTGGAACAGAAGGATTAGGTAATATAGGAGTCTGTTTGGCTGTGGATTTCCTACTGTCAGTGCATTTTCTTTCTTTTTCATTATAGCATCTCTATTTTCTACTGGTGTTCCACATTTCACCAGGTTTTGGGCTTTAATCCACATTAGTTATAAAGGATGAGAATTCTTGCCTATGCTGTTTTCAGAAATCACACAATGTGGTGTTGACCGACACTAGTTTTGAAAATTGTTTTCTGTTCTTACAAGTCAAAAGGAAGGTGATTATTTCTCATTTGAAAGCAGGCTATGTGTACAATATTGCAAAGAATGTGTGAACTCTAACCATTTCACACATGAGCAATGCTGAATAAAAGGTATGTAAAAAATGTGAGAAATGGTCAGAAAGTTTTAGGCTATTTGTGATCACTGAAACAGTGCGTCACTACTCAGGAGAAAAGCTCGTAGTAGACATCTGAGGCTTCCAGGCTCTTTTCAAGCATACCCTCCCCCTTGATCTGAGCGTGTCCATGTCAGTCAGTCAAGTCAGGTAATGGGTGCGTTTACAAATGAAAGGTGGCTAATTGTAGGCCGTTGAATTGTTCATTTCAAACCACACAGCCTTGTGGCTGTCCTCTCTGCATGGTAGCAGGAGTAAGAAAACTCTGGATATTCTAGTCTTAAAACATGGCATGGCCTCTCACTTTTACACTGACAGCCATCTTAAACCAGACAAACAGATCAATGGTGTTTTAAAATCGTGTTATCATCTTCATCTTTTATCCAAAGTGAAAGCGTTTCTATCTTTTAATCTTTCTGAGCTAGTTTTCGGGCTGTTTTTGATGGCCGATTTTGCCTCTTTCCGACCTCGGACGGCAAACATTTGATCTTCGTGAGATTTCCCTGTCCACTCATCATAGGCTAGCAGCCGCTGCTGCAAATTGGTTGTTTGTCCCTCCAGTGCTGCTCACTCTGGTTATTGTTGCAGAGACTAACCGGGTATTGCTGCAGGGTACACTCTTCATCGAGCCCCCGGATCCGTTAGGCTGATGCTGCAGGCTGCATAACTAGTCGGGGATTCCTTCGCCTCACTCGCAGCCCCGGAATTGTGGGTTATACACAGCGGCGTGATAACCCGCCGCCTGACGCCAAGCTGTAGAGGATAAAGCTGGTCGGTGAAAACTCCGTGATACGAGGTCGTCTGATTCGAGCTGTGGAGTGACCGTGCAGCGCTGGATCACGTCTGCTGGGACCGCTGCTGCTTTGCTTAGCTTTGCTTTGTTCCGTTGTATTTTGCTTTGCTTTGCTGGTGTGGCTGCTCTTTGCTCGGCACGGTCACTGAAGAGGATCTTTGTCAGGAGGACGTGTCGGCTAAGTTTTGTTTTTTTCCAGGACTGACGGCTGCTCTGTGTACGCTGACGCCGTCAGCTGTTTAGCAAGAAGGAGCCTTTCATATTGACTATTAGCCGAGCTGGTGTGCACGTGTGTGCGTGCCCGTTTTAGAATAGACGTCATTCTCTTTATTTTCTTTTATCAAGTTTGTGCTTGTTTGTCTTATCTAGCGTGTTTATAATTCTGTTTTCTTTCCTTTATCAGGTGCTGAGCCCCTTGGTGGTGGATCGGTGTCCCTAGTGGAGGTTTCCCTCTAAGTGTGTTGTGTGGATTTGAGTTGGTGTGGTTTGTTCACCCTCACTTGTGGTGTCCCTGGGATCCCCTTTTTCGTTTGTTTTGGACCCTTCCCAACCAAGTAGGTCTCAGCCCTGATTTACCCTTTTAGTCTTATTGGTTATTTTAACGGATATTGCTTTGTTTAATAAATTCATTGGTTTATTGGAAGTGCTGTCTCTGCCTCCTGCATTGTGAACCTGGGTACCTGGTGGTAAGAATTACCACCGGGGTTCATTTCCTCGGGTGGAAGCCCCGGGGTGGCGCTGTCCAACCCTTGCACGACCCCTTAACGCCACATTCTGGCGTTGTCGGCAGGATTTGCAATTTGAGAGGGGAGACGCATTTCCGTTTTGTTGTTTGGGTTTTTTTTTTTTTTTCTCCCATGTTTAGTTTTTATGTGAGTTATGTTTTAACTTGTGTGTTTTGTGTTTTTTTAGTCAAAGCAAAGCAGCAGCTGGTTCCTTGGATCTGACGAGTCTGCAGGCAAACTCACCCACCATTTGCTCTGCCCTTGGGTGCACGGTAGGCCGAATAGCAATATTTATCGCTTTAGTAATAGAGGAGGAATTACAGGGTCTTCGGGACTTAGTTACACAACTACAGGCTGAGAATGAGAGACTGCGACAGGAATCGGATGCATCCAGGCCCGGTCCTTTTACTGCAGCTCCAATCCCTACTCCCTCCATTACTCCCCCTACTGCCAGTGCCCCTTTAACAGAGAGACTGATTTTTGTACCCCGGGATAGGAAATGCCCCACTTTTAGAGGTAACTCAGGTATAGGATTAGCAGAGTGGCTGGAAGAAGTGCAGGTTTGTATGAGAGCCCGTCACCTGTCTGCCTCAGACCAGGCCTTCTTTTTATTTGACCATTTAGAGGGTGAAGCACGTGAAGAGATTAAGTACCGTTCCAGTGAGGAACGTGCAGAACCAGCTAAGATTATTGGGGTTTTGCAGGAGCTATATGGCTGCGCAGGGTCATATGTATCATTACAAGAGGCCTTTTTCTCCCGACGGCAACACGAGGGAGAGACTCTGCTTGAATTTTCACTTGCCCTAATGGGTCTCATGGCATCGGTGAGGCAGTGTGCACCTGGTGGTATGCCTAATGCTGAAGTCTTGTTACGTGACCAGTTCATAGAGCATGTGCTGGATGGGGCTTTGCATCGTGAACTGAAGCAGTTTGTACGAGGGCAGCCTGCCGTCACCTTGCGGGAGGTGCGGAGTGAGGCAATCCGGTGGGAACGAGAGGGTTTGCCGGGGGCTGGGAGGGGTCGTAGTCACTCTGTTCCGTCCCTTTTCGGAACCCAGTGTGTGGTTCAAGGTAGCGGCCAGAGAGAAAAGGACTCCCCAGATGCTTCTTCGCTGCAGGAGTTGAGGGAAATGCTTAGGTTACAGCAAGAGCAGTTGAACAAACTGACTCAAAGCCTCTCTCAGCTGCAGGGCCTTCAACGGCCTGCCCGTACCGCTTCCCGTGGTCCAATAATTTGTAGGAGATGCCAGCGGCCAGGTCATCTGGCTAGGGAGTGTGACGGGGCCCGTGTTCCTTCCCTCACGCAGCAGAGCCGGCAATTTCCTCCTGCCCAGGAGCCGGAAAAGCCACAGTTCAGATGGGGCAGTTGTGGGCTCAGGTTTTGTAGATGGCGTGGAAGGATCCAAGCTGATGTCGTCATGTCCGTATATAGATGTGCATATGGGTGGAGTTCCTGTCTCTTGCCTGGTGGATACCGGGTCAATGGTGTCTACCATTACGGAGTCTTATTTTCATCAGCATTTCGAGCCATGGGGTCAAGAGCGATTAAAATCTTGTCACTGGTTACAGCTCAGAGCAGCCAATGGTTTGGCTATACCTTACATTGGCTACCTGGAACTAGATGTGGAGCTTTGTGGTAGATTTATGTCAGGTTGTGGGGTTTTAGTGGTCAGGGACCCCCCTGGTGGGACATCATCACAGGCTCCAGGCGTTCTAGGAATGAACATCATTCGTAAGTGTTATGTGGAGCTGTTTGGGCAACATGGCCTGGCTCTGTTTGATCAGCCACCGGTATCAGAGACCTCTGAAACTGTCCGGCAGGCACTCCAACGTTGTCACCAAGCCAGCATTACAGCGCATAGGGGAGTAGGAAAGGTCAAGGTCCGTGGAAAAGGGGCCTGTCGTATCCCTGGTGGCGTTATGAAGGTGGTGGCAGCTACCTGCTCAGAGCAGTACTCTGGGGGAACAGTGCTGTTCGAGCCCCTAGATTCAGGGCTTCCAGCAGGGCTCCTTGCGGTCCCAGCCCTGGTACCAGTAGTACGTGGCACCACTTACATTCCAATTATGAACATAGGGTCCTCTGATGTACTGCTTTATCCTCGTGCGGTCCCTAGAAGAGGTACAGGTGGTAAGCTTGCCTGCTGGCATCACTGAGGTGCTGCCTCAGGTAGCTACGGTGGCTTTGCAGCTAGTCTCCCCCTCGGTCCAGGAGCAGATAGCCACATTGGAGTTATACCATCTTCCTGCAGAAGTGCAAGATAATGTGAGGGCTCTACTTGGTCAGTACAGCTCCGTTTTTTCAGTCCATGATGGGGATCTGGGTTGCACAGACCTGATCACTCATGAGATTCCTCTTGAGGATGACATTCCGGTGCGGCAGCGCTATCGTCGTATTCCTCCTTCTGAATATGAAGTCGCTAAAGACCATATTAACCAACTGCTTGGGTCGCAAATCATTAGAGAGAGTAGCAGTCCTTATGCCTCTCCCATTGTAATGGTTAAAAAGAAGGATGGTAGTCCGCGGATGTGTGTCGATTATAGGCTGCTGAATAGTAAAACCAGAAAGGATGCACTTCCATTACCTCGTATTGATGAGTCTCTGGATGCTTTGACGGGTGCGTGTTGGTTCTCCACCATGGACCTGACTAGTGGGTACAACCAGGTTCCAGTGGCCAGTGCTGATCGTCCCAAGACAGCTTCTTGTACCCCTTTTGGCCTTTTTGAGTGGAACCGCATGCCATTTGGGCTTTGTAACGCTCCAAGCACATTTAAGAGGTTGATGCAGCGGATTTTTGGGGACCAGCAGTGCCAGTCCCTGCTGTTGTACCTCGATGACATCGTGGTTTTCTCTTCTACATCAGATCAACATTTGGAGAGATTGCGTGTGGTGTTGGAGCGTTTACAGCGTGAAGGGCTTAAAGTGAAGCTCAATAAGTGCGCCTTCTTTCAGCAGGAGGTACGCTACTTGGGTCATGTCATTTCTGACCAGGGTGTGTCTACTGACCCCGACAAGATTGAGGCAGTTGCTCGCTGGCCGCTCCCTGCTACACTTCCAGAGTTGCGCTCCTTTCTTGGTTTTGCTAGCTACTATCGCCGTTTTGTGGAGGGCTTTGCAAAGCTGGCCGCACCGCTGCATAGACTGGTGGCAGAGTTGGCAGGTCGTCCTTCCACACATGCAGAAAAGACTGTTTCCAGTCATTGGACGGGTGAGTGCCAACGTAGTTTCGAGGCACTGAAAGACAAACTTTGCTCCGCACCAGTCCTGGCCTATGCTGATTTTACGCTGCCATTTATTTTGGAGGTGGATGCCAGCTATGGAGGCCTTGGCACTGTGCTATCCCAAGAGCAAAATGGTAAGGTTAGACCTATTGTTTATGCTAGCCGTGGGCTGAGGCCCACAGAGCTTAATATGCATAATTATAGCTCTATGAAATTGGAGTTCTTGGCCCTTAAGTGGGCAATGACGGAAAAATTCTGCGAATACCTGCTGGGCCATAGGTGTGTGGTCTATACAGACAACAACCCGCTGCGACATTTGACCTCTGCTAAGCTTGGGGCTACTGAGCAACGTTGGGCGGCCCAACTAGCCTCCTTCGACTTTGAGTTGAAGTATCGCTCAGGCAGTAGCAACAAAAATGCGGATGCCCTTTCTCGTCAGCACCCCCCAGAGCCCCAGGACATGCAAGCCCTAGTCAGTGGCACATCACTTCCTGAACCCCTGCAGTAGGTCTTGCGTGCTGATGAGGATGCTATTCAAGCGGCAGTGGCAGCCTTGCCCCACCACCCACCATCAGATGTGGTCACGCTCCAACTTGCGGACCCTGTTATTCAGGAGGTTTTGGTTTTTTGGAGGCGGAAACAGCGCCCTAATAAGGAGGAACGGAAGCAGGTGTCTCAGTTGGCCTTGGTCTTGTTGCGGCAATGGGACCGGTTGGTTGAGAAAAATGGGGTGCTGTATCGCCAGGTCTTCTGGCCTGATGGGGCAGAAGTCAGGCTTCAGCTGTTGTTGCCGGCTGCTCTAAAAACTGCTGTGATGACCGAAGTGCACCAGGGGCATGGCCATCAGGGGATTGAGAAGACCTTAGAGCTCCTTCGACAGCGGTGCTATTGGCCAGGTATGTCCGTGGAAGTGGCCCAGTGGTACCAGGCATGCAAACGGTGCCAAATGGCTAAGGATAATCAGCCGGTTGCCCACAGCCCACGAACATTATTTATTTATTTATTTTATTTTATTTTTTAACTTGTCCTGTCCAGCATCATAGCAAGCAAAATGATAATATGGTTGCTGTATCGTGATGAAGAAATTTGCTCTGCCAAGGGAAGGCCTATGGGTAAGGCTCCTCTTGATAATGTGATTAATTTATTTATTTATTTACTTTGAATCATGGAATCTATGTAATCTTGCTGGACCTGATCGGAGGGGACAGAAAAAGATGGAAAATAGCAAAAAGAGCAAAAGGGAAAGAAGAAAGGAGACAAAAAGATCACAGACATTTAGATATATGTGAGTCCAGTGACTTAAGCCAACTGGAGGATGGTTTAGTGGGTATCACTGAAAACAGGTAGTTTACTTTAGATAGAACCATCATTTTAACTGTGGCAACCCTCCCCATGAGTGATATGGGTAAGCGCCTCCACCGTGAGAGATCATCCTCTATTGTTTTAAGTAGCTGGACATAATTTAGTTTTGTTAGTTCTGATAACCTGGGGGAAATGTTTATGCCTAGATATCTAATGTTTCCAGACTGTATTGTAGTATTGGGTGTGTTTTGTAGGTCACAGTTGATGGGCATAATAATAGTCTTAGACCAGTTAATAGAGTAGTCAGATATTGATGAGAATGTGTTAATAAGTGTGATTGTCTGGGGGAGAGACGTCGGTGAGTTCTGGAGGAAAAGTAATACGTCATCAGCATAAAGACTTATCTTGTGTTCTATATTTTTGGCATGGATTCCTTAAATCTCTTTATTTTGTCTTATGGCAGCAGCTAGGGGTTCAATAAAAATAGCAAAGAGTGATGGAGAAAGTGGGCAGCCCTGTCTGGTGCCTCTCTGCAAACAGAAGCTTGGAGAGGTTTGATCATTGGTCTTCACACATGCATTTGGGTTGTTATATAATATCTTTATCCAATCTATGAAAAATTTCCAGTTTACTCGGTCAAACGCTTTTTCTGCGTCTAAAGAAATTACTGTGGATTCCAGATTATGTAGAGTAGAATAATCTATGATGTTAATTAATCTACGCATGTTAGTAGAGGAATGTCTACCTTTAATAAAGCCTGTTTGGTCAGGATGTATTATTAGAGGGGTTATTTTTTCTATTCTTCTGGCCAAAGCTTTGCTAATTATTTTGAGATCTACATTTATTAATGAAATTGGACGGTAACTGGATGGAAGTGTCGGGTCTTTACCTGGTTTTAATAGTAGAGTAATATTGGCTAGGTTCATATTTGAAGGTATTTTTTTGTTTTTCCTTTATTTCTAATATCATATTGTAGAAAGTGGGTGCCAGCATTGTCCAGAATTCTTTGTAGAATTCTGCTGGGTAACCATCTGAACCTGGAGCTTTATTGTTGGGCATATGCTGGAGAGCTTCATGGAGTTCGCCGACTGAAAGGGGGGAATCCAAGACCATTTTATCTTCATGTTTTAATTGTGGAAGATTAATGTTACTAAGAAATTTATCAATATTGTCATCTGTTGTAGTTAGTTGTGATGTATATAATGTTTTATAGAATTCTTTGAAAGTGTTATTTATCTTGTCAGGGTCGTGGCTGATGTTTCCTTCTGGATCTCTGACAGAGGAGATGGTTGTTTTCTCCTTATTTGTTTTTAACTGATTAGCCAGGAACCTTCCAGATTTGTTGCCATGCTCAAAATTCTCCAAGCGAAGTCTTTGCACCAAGAACTGCGTCTTTTTATCTATTATTTCATTAAATTCAAGTTTAGCTTTCCTTATAGCATTTAGTGTGTGTTCTTCTGGGGAGACATGGTAAGCTCCTCTAAGGATTTAATTCTGAGTTCTAACTCTGAAATTCTCAAAGTTTCCTTCTTTTTGTTATGAGAAGAAAAGGAAATTATTTTCCCTCTCATTACTGCTTTCCCGCTTCCCAAAGAACACACGCTGAAGTTTCTGGCAAGTCGTTGTTTTCTAGATATAAGGACCATTCTCTTTTAAAGTAGCTGATAAACTCAGGATCTTTAAGTAATGATGTATTAAATCTCCAGTTTCTAGTTGCTGGTTTATTGCTCTTACTTCTCAGAGTGAATGATACTGGTGCGTGATCACTAATGCTAATAGGATGGATTCTGATTTCTGACATGTCATTCATCAGCGAGCTGCTAGTTAAGAAATAATCTAATCTAGAATAGGAATGGTGGACTGAAGAGAAGAAGGTGTATTCTCTTAGTGTGGGATGGTGAGAGCGCCAAGCATCACAGAGACCAAAATCCTTCATGTTTTACAGTTTCTGAGGATTTCCAGACTCGATGAGCTCCTGTGGTACTTTGTTTGTCCAGTATAATGTTAAAATCACCTCCTATAATTAATCTGTTATCTGAGTGACCATAGAGGCGAAGAGGGAGTGAAAGAAGGAGGATCATCTACATTTGGACCAGATATATTTGCGATACATAACTTAACATTTTTAATAGAAAATGTAACTATTATAAATCTGCCTTCTGGATCTATGATTGTATTATCTATGTCAAAATTTAACCTTCTATTAATAAGAGTTGCTGCTCCTCTCTGCCTAGAATTATAACAAGCTGAATACACGTGTGGAAACTGGGTTGTTGAGAGAAGATCTATTGTTGAGTTTGCTAAATGAGTCTCTTGGAGTAATATTATATCCCACGAACATTAAAGCAGCGCCACATTTTTATTTTAAAATATGTAAAACACACATCCACACGCGCTCCCCTGCACTGCTTTGAAATAAACAAAACACAGGACCCTTTGCAGTACATCAAAGTTATGTGTAGAAGTGAAAACTAAAGCAAACCCCTCTTTGTTTACACAGCTGTATCTGCAGCACGTTTATAAAAGCAAGTTGGAGAAAAGCTCTTCGCTTCCTACCTGACACCATGAAAAAACATTAACGGTAGCAGAGGCCCGGGACATCATCATGCATTCCGAAACAGAGGGCAGTCATCACAATGGACATGACCGCTAAGAGTGACTGACTCCGCCAAGTTGAGGTCTACCGGGGGTTGCCTCATCATCCACTAGCTCCTGTGACTGAGGTGAAGAAAAATGCCAGCGGTGAAGAAGCCACAGAAAACTTGTCTTGGAGGTCTAAAAGTGTCTACATCCAGTGGTCACCGAGAAATTCCAACTGCGGTCAAGCCAGCCGCCTCTCGCTTATCCGTGGTCAAACCAGTGTATTCATGGCACTGCAGTGGAATCCTCCGGGCACAGGTGAGCTTCAAACCATGATCAGAATCTGCGTGGATGAGCAGCTCTGTATAACGGCACTGCAGTTTTAGGCAGTACATGCCAAAGAAGCCTGCCAGGTATGGCCTGAAAATGTGGGTAGCCTGTGATACTGGCTGGTCATTGGAATGTAGTCTAACAGATCTCTGAGGAGCCTCTGGGAAACCTGGTTACTGGCTTTGGAGAAAATGCCGAAATAGTGTATTCTTGGAATTCCAAAATTGTTTGTAAGCTGATCAAAGGAAGCAAAGTTATTATTAATAAACAAATCTTTAAATGATTTTATACCCACAGCTTGCCAGTCCTTAAAGGCTCAATCCGAAGATGGAGGGAAGATGTAGCCAGATACAAAAGGGGTGAGAAGGGAAAAACTGGGTCCACACTCTGAGGGATTGTCATACCGTTGGGTTAGTTCTTGAGTGGGGTATAGAGAGAGGGTACGAGGCACCTAGAAAGGCTACTAGAGGGGTATGTTGAGATGAACGGGCATCCATCATCAACCAGGATGAAGGGCTGGTCTGTCTACCATTAGTCCAGTGCAACAAAGGCCTGATGTTAACTGTCCAATAGTAAAGGCGACAATTGGGTAGTCCTGGTCTGCCATTTGGCTTAGACTTCTGTAAGTGTACTCTAGAAACCCGGGGGCGTCTACCCTTCCATATATAGCAGCAAATTGTCTAGAGCATCAAAGAAGGACTTTGGAATGAAAACTGGAACTGATTGGAAAAGGTAAAGGAGTTTAGGGAGAATGTTCATTTTCACAGTCTTAACCTGTCCAGCTAAAGTGATAGATGGAAGTGACCATTTTGATCTGATTTAGAAGTGACATGAAGTTTTCTTTAAACACTAATTTATGCTTCCTTGTTACAGTAACTCCCAGGTAAGTAAAGCTTTTGCTCACAAGTTTAAAAGGGAAAAGAGAAAAATCTAAGTGAAGGGCTTTATCATTTAAAGGAAATAGTTGACTTTTGTGTAAATTTAGTTTGTAACCTGAATATCTACCAAAATCAGAGAGCAGCGATAATATGGAAGGAAGAGTGGTACAAGGATCTGAAATGAAAAGGAGTAAATTGTCAGCATATAACGCCAGCTTGGGTTCAGTGTGGTCTCTCTGTATACTGAAGATAGTTGGATTATTACAGAGTAAAACTGCAAGAGGTTCAATAGCAATATCAAATAATAAGAAGAATAAGAGAAGTTTTATCCACGATCTAAAATTGGGACCAAAGCCAAATTTCTCTAAAGCTCCAAAGGTCAAAGGCTTTTTCCTTATCGAGGGAGAGGATGCATTCTGGCACAGCATTCAGGGAGGTGTATACGATATTGTATAAACAACGTATGTTGAAGAAAGAGTGACGGTTTTTAATTTACTCTGTTTGGTCCTCGCAGATAATTGAAGGTAGGTGCTTCTCCAATCTGTGGGCTAAAATTTTGGCTAGGATTTTAAAATCAACAGCCAATAAGGAAATTGGCCTATAAGTTGAACATTCTTTTAGATCCTTGTCTTTCTTTGGAGTAAGAGTTATAGAGGCCTCATACCACAAAGGACGTAGTTTACCTCTATTAAATGAGTCCAGTAGGACAGCATGTAAATGAGGTATAAGCAGAGTGGCAAAGGACTTAAAGAAAATTCCACTGGGAAACCGTCTTTGCCAGGGGATTTTCCTGATTGCAAGGAGGAGCTTGTGAGATAGGGTATCCAGCATCTTTTTTGTATCCTCAGTGAGACTAGGTAAGGTGAGCCCATCGAAAATTGTTCCATTGCTGAATTATCAGAAAAATCAGATGCAGGGTTGAATAATAATTTTTAAATGTTGTGTTTATTATCCCTTGATCTAATGTGATGCCCCTAGCCGAATTAATCTCATTTATTGACTCCTTTGACTTTAACTGATTAGCTAACAACTTTCCGGCCTTGTCTCCATGTACATAAAAATTCCCTTTGGTTCTTAAAAGTTGTCGCTCTATTACATAAGTTGAAAGAAGGTCAAATTGGATCTGGAGTTCAACTTGTTTTTTTGTAAATTTCAGAATTCTTGGTGATGGGCATATAGGTGGTCTAATTCTTTCATTTTCTGTGATAATTCCAATCTTAGAGTTTTTCTTTTTCATGCTGGTTGTGTAGGAGATAATTTGGCCTTGTATATAAGCCTTCATGGTATCCCAGATAATCAGACTGGAAACATCTGGTGTGGTTTTTGTTGAAAAGTAGAAGGTTATCTGTTCTTTCATGAATTCCAAAAAGTTTGAATCTGACATTACATTAAATGGCCAGCTGCGATCCGTCTTCACAGAGTCAGAGGAGAAGGTTAATAACAGTGGCGCATGATCTGAAATAATAATGCTTCCATATTCACAGGAAGTGACTGATGCAGCCAGCTGTCTATCGAGTAAAAACAAGTCTATTTGCAAAAATGAGTGGTGTGCCTGTGAAAAGAATGAATACTCTCTCATATTTGGATGAAGTAATCCAGATTTCCAGGATACCCAGTTCATCAGAAACGGACAAGTGAGGCAGATCTACTAAGAGAGGCTGGTATAGGTGAAGAATGATCTAAGACCGGGTCCAGCCAGCAATGAGAGAGTGTGAACTCAGGTCAGGCAGCTGAGAGAAGAAATGCTCAAAAGGACTTGGGCTGTCAGTGTTAGGGTCATAAAATTGGCTAATATCACATTGGTGTATAATAGCTTTCCTGAGACAATGACAAAGCGGCCATACTTGTCTGATGTTATGTCCTGAGCTTTGTGTTATGGCTAATAAGAACTGAAACTCCGCTGGCTTTGGCCTCAAACGATGAGTGAAAGTGCTGTCCTGTCCATCCCGTCATGAGCCTGGAATTATCAGAAGCACGAATGTGTGTCTCTTGTAGGAAAACAATTGATGCATTTTTCTGTCTCATATGTGCAAACACTTTCCTTGGCTTAACAGGGGGTTAAGACCCTTCACATTTCAGCTAAGAATGTTCAGTGGGTTACTCATTAAAAAAAAAAAAGAAGTTGGACAAATAATTAAAGTCAGTATAGAAATACTTTATTAATCCCTTTGGAGAGTCCTCAGGGAAATTTGGGGAGCAACTGTGCCGGACTTTTACCAGAAGAAGAGAAATGAATGCCAGAAACAAGAGCAGTAAATAGAAAAAAAAAGGTCAGATTTGAGACCCTTACCCAAAAAACAAAACAGCTGTCCACGAACCTGACAGCAAACTTCTCCCTAGAAAACTCTCTCTCTTACAAAACTACACTTCCACATTCTAAGTTCCTACCAGGCGCCATTACTTCAGTAAATGGATGGAAAGAATAAAACATTAAACACTATGAATGAAAGAAAAAAAAATGACATAAAGCAAGATGAAGTAAGCAAGCACAGAACAAAGGAGGTGCTATCGTTATTAACATGGCCATCTTTTTCTAATTTTTTGTCTTGGGTAGGATTTTAATTAATGTACTGTTCTGTCTGTGTGTTGAGCCGGTGCGTGAACACAGATTAAACAGTAAGCCAGGAATGCAAGCGTCTTTCTCCTTTATTTCCTTGTCTTTACAGGGTTGACGTGAAAAAAGCAAGTAAAACTGTAAGAACAAACAGAAGAGAACTTATTCTAAGATCGGTAAATACAGCTCAGCTAAGCCGCTAACAGGAAGCTACGTTTAGCCTAGCATTCCCTAACACTTAGCACACATTTAAGACAGAATAAACTGAACAAATTAATCGTTTGCGTGTATGGCAAAGATATGAATTAGCGAAAGTAAAACTAAATAACACACTTACAGACGTTGTTGTCTTGGAGAAAGATGAAGAAAAACAAACTTTGAACTCCTTATAACACAGCGGAGATAACTACCTAGCAGATATCGCTAGCGGATACCATAAACTCACGGGAATACCACAAAGACTCGCGGAACTAAAGCAACATCAAACATAACTGCAGCAAGAACAAGTCTTCTTTTCTACTAACAAACATTATATAACGTAAAGACACCACATTGTAAACATCTTACATAATATATATGACATTTAAAACAATTTAATCAGCCTGAGGGCAGAACAATAAAAGTAGTGTATGAGAGAAAATGTAGCGTTGAAGCTGTATTAGTGACAGATTATAGTAGCTACTAAGCCTGAGCACCTGCTACTGACTGATATGTGACCAAAATGTAAAGAACAGAACAGTTTATCCACGAAAATGGATAGCACAGTCTTACGATGAACGAGGTTAGGATGGAAAAGTCTTGATAAATGTGCCTCCTCTACTGAGTGCAGCCACTTCTACCCGGTGGTGAGGGTGATGCGAAGCCTCACTGGGAAGAGGAGCGAAGGTCTCAGTCCTTTGTTGTAAAGCTCACCCATCACCTCCCTATCTTCTGTTCTTTGGCTTGACACCTCGGGGCTGTAATCCTCCACTACCCTGATCTGTTGGCCGCGATACTAAAGCGCCCCTCTCCGCTGGGCTTCCCTGATGAGCAGCTCCTTAATATGGTAGCGATGCAGCTGGATAATGATGGGCCGTGGCCTCTGACCCGGCTTGGATTTTGCGGCTAAAGAGCTGTGGGCTCTGTCAAGCTCCGGAGGAGCTGGAAGAATGTCTTTGCCATTCACACAGGGCACCAGCGAAAAACTCCGTTAGGTGTCCAGCCTCTGTGGATTCTGCAAGCCCAAGGATATGCAGGTTGTTCCGTTTGCTGCGGTTCTCCAGGTCAACCACTTTGACTGATAGCTTAGCATTGCTATCCCGCAGGGTGGAACAAAGCTCCTCCAGCTTGTCTACACGCTGGCTCAGCTCATCGGCTGCCAGCTTTAAAAGAAGCCAGGTGCTGCTCGTGGTCCTCAACAGTGTCTCGTACCTGGTCAAACTTTGTCTCCATGGCGTTGAAGGAAGTTTTAAACTCTGGTGGCTAGCGAGTTGCAGTGCTCTCCCAGTAGTTTGGAGATAGCTTTGAGCATGAGACCAGAAGGAGAGTCTTCCTTTTTAGAGCTTTTACAACCCTTCGAGCTCATTTCAGCTTACTCGCAGTTTAACTATGAGTAAATATCAGTATGGCTTTGCTAAAGATTATGGCTTGAAATAAAATGAGTGTTTTAAAGTATAATATGTAATGGAGCCACTTTCGACCTACTACTATGTCATCCGATCACCCATAACTCACCACTAAAAAAAAAGCTAAATACTTTACAAATTTTTCCATATCCATGGGAATTAGCAGTTTAAAATTAGCAGTTCAACAGATGTGTGTGTGACTTTACTAAATGTGCATTATTATAAACCCAGACTTTTATAAAAGAGTTTTCAGGGACTCCTCCATCTCCCCACTGCAGTCTGGACCCATTTTACATTTTACAGGTCACCATTTCTGATAGCCATTGGGTCACGTTTAGCTTTTAGAGATTTTGGAAAACAAAAGTCTGGGTGAAATGCCGTTGCTACGGTAACTGAACGAGCTTGGAGTATGAGTGTGAGAATGGAGCAGGTGGTGCCTTCAGCATCACAGGTAGGCTTTATTTCCCTTTCTTTATATTGTTTTTTTTCCATTTAGCCTTGCAAAAAGAAGACTTTAAAGTTAATCATAAAGTTCATCCAGAAGCTTCAGAGGAAACGTTTCGGTTTGTAGCAGCAGAGGAACACCTCAACCTGTGGGACCTTAGAGAGACGGGCTTGTTTCTAATCACCATCATTAGAAACAAGCTTGTCTCTCTAAGATCCCACAGGTTGTGGTGTTCTCGTCTGTCTCGTCGGAGCAGCAGGAACCATAGTCCATAGAAACCCCCGTTCATCCAAATGGGACTATCGCCGCCTACTGGAGGAACTGGAAACAGCTTACAGCCCTTTGTTGGATTACAAAGCGGCTGTGGCAGTGGAGCTAAGGCAAAGAGTGTGTAAATCTGGTGAGCCTCCTCATGTTTTCCGGGATGATATTTACGGGAAAGTAGCTGTAGCTTATGGGGATTGGTCAGAGGTTGAACAGGACGCTATAGCAGTTGAAGTTTTTACAAATGGACTGGGCGATGCAGAATTAGTTCAAAGACCAAGAAAAGCGTCCAGCCACACTAGCCCAAGCTTATGAAATAGCCAACTGCCATGAAACTACAAGGAAGGCTACGTCATACGTCACCTGCGTCATGCAGCCAGGGGGCCGCAACCTCACCGAAGCTGACCCTGGGCTGCTGTTGTCAGCGAGAGGGACAGAAATGAGATTGTAACTGCCACCTCACAAGCAGCTAGCCCCTCACCTGATCCTTCTGCCCCACGGATGTTTGTAAAAGTGCAAAAGCAGCTGCAGAACTCTAAAGAGGGTGACATTTGCTGCCATAACTGTGGTGGTTGGGGTCTTAAACAGCACCAGTGTTCATCTCCAAAGGTAAATATGAAGGGTTTTTACTCAAGGACCACCTTGCGAAACCCCACAACTCACCATGCTCCACCTAGAAGTCCAAAACAGTGAAATGAGCATCCATATGCGCATGTATGGGATGGAGGTATGTGCAATCTTGGACAGTGGAGCAAAGAGGACCGTGCTGCCCCTTCGGCATTACAATGGCATTCACCAGAATAGTGCCACTTTGCTCAGAGTGGGACCAGGAGATGTACCGGTGCTGAATGAGACCAACATGTCTGTGAGTATAAACAATTGCAAAGTTGAA
This sequence comes from Melanotaenia boesemani, assembly GCF_017639745.1. Lineage (NCBI taxonomy): Eukaryota > Metazoa > Chordata > Actinopteri > Atheriniformes > Melanotaeniidae > Melanotaenia > Melanotaenia boesemani. Next base: position 1,238,498 of record NC_055683.1, read on the forward strand.
GTAGACTTCCTGGTAGCTGACATAGTGGGCAATAAGATGCTGCTTGGCCATCCTCGGGGAGGAAGTGTCCCACTTTCACCCAGAGACTGCACAAAGGTCACACGCTGTGAGAGTAGCCAGAAATGTAGTGGTTGAACCTGGACAGGAGTACCTGGTTGGGGGCAATGTGTGTTAGAACCAAGCTGGTCAGGGAGACATGATGCTTAATCTCACAAAAGGGTTTGTTGAAAAGCACAAAATACTGATGGTCAGGGTCCTCGTCAGTACGCAGCCCACAAATGTTGTCCCACTGTGCCTCTTTAACCCTGCCAACAAGGCTGTCACCATAAAAGAAGGTGCCGTTGCAGGCCTTCTTCAGCCAGCTGAAGCTCTGCCCCTGCTCAGCATTCCCACTTCTCAGCCAGCTCCCCTGCAGTCCCAGAGTATCTCCAAGAACTCTACGTCCAGAGTTCCACATACAATAATGTGGATGAAAAGCTTAAACTGTCTAACCTGTTGTGTGTCTATGAAAGTGTCTTTTCTAGGGGACCTGGTGACCTAGGACGGACTGGTCTGTTGAAACATGACATAGTGACCCGGCCTGGAGCTCGCTTGTCAGATGGCTGGAGAAAAGCAGCATCACACCGACCAGTTGATCAGCGAGAGCCTCCAGAGCCACCTTGCCACCCCCAGCCACAGCAGCTGGGCCTCACCAATTGTCATGGTGTGTAGGAAAGATGGTACAGGGCACCATCACCATCACATACACACGTGGACAAAACTTGTTGGTACCCTTCGGTTAATGAAAGAAAAACTCACAATGGTCACAGAAATAACTTGAATCTGACTAAAGTAATAATAAATAAAAATTCTTTGAAATTTAACCAATGAAAGTCAGACGTTGCTTTTCAACCATGTTTCAACAGAATTATTTAAAAAATAAACTCACGAAACAGGTCTGGACAGAAATGATAGTACCTATAACTTAATATTTTGTTGCACAACCTTTTGAGGCAACCACTGCAATCCAACCATTCCTGTAACTGTCAATGGGACTTCTGCACCTTATATAAGCAAACTCCAGTTGTCTCAAGTTTGAAGGGAGCCTTTTCCAGACGCCATGTTTCAGCTCCTTCCAAAGATGCTCAGTAGGATTTAGGTCAGGGCTCATAGAAGCCACTTTAGAATAGTCCATGTTTTCCTCTTAGCCATTATTGGTGTTTTTAGCTGTGTTTTGGGTCTTTGTTGTAAGACCCATGACCTGCGACTGAGACCAAGCTTTCTGACACTGGCAGCACATTTCTCTCTAGAATCCTTGATAGTCTTGAGATTTCATTGTACCTGCACAGATTCAAGACACCCTGTACCAGATGCAGCAAAGCAGCCCAGAACATAACAGAGCCTCCTCCATGTTCCACAGTAGGGACGGTGTTCTTTTCTTCGTATGCTTCATTTTTCCAGCTGGAAACATAGAGATGATGTGTCTTGGTAAAAAGTTCCATCTGTGTCTCATCTGTCCATAGGACCTTCTCCCAGAAGCTTTGTGGCTTGTCAACATGTAGCTTGTCTTTTTTATGGTTTGTTTTTAACAATGGTTCCTCCTTGGTTGTCTCCCATTAAGTCCACTTTGGCTCAAACAAGGACGGATGCTGCGATCTGACACTGATGTTCCTTCAGCTTGAAGTTCACCTTTAATCTCTTTAGAAGTTTTTCTGGGCTCTTTTGTTATCGTTCGTATTATCCGTCTCTTTGATTTGTCATCAGTTTTCCTCCTGCGGCCACGTCCAGGGAGGTTGGCTACAGTCCCATGGATCTTACATTTCTGAATAATATGTGCAGCTGTAGCCACAGGAACATCAAGCTGCTTGGAGATGGTCTTATAACCTTTACCTTTAACATGCTGGTCTATAATTTTCTTTCTAACCTCCTGAGACAATTATGCCCTTCGGCTCATGCAATGCGCCGGCGACATTCCAGCATCTGATGGACCGCATACTGGCTGCCATGCAATGAGAGACCTGCCTGGTCTACGTAGACAGCGTTGTGCTGGCCAAGAATGTGCCCGAAATGCTGCATTGGCTGAGCCAAGCGTTCCAGAGACTTAAACAAGCGAACCTCAAGCTGAAACCAACAAAATGCTGTTGTTCCATCACCAAGTTGCCTTTTTAGATCACATTGTGTCTGAGCATGGCGTTGCTACCTTTCCTGATGAGTTCCATAAAGTCCAAGCTTGGTCTCCTCCCACGTCCGTTCAGGAGGTCAGACGTTTCATAGGCCTTATCTCTTATTGCAGATTTGTGAAGGACTTTGCCTCCATTGCGGAACCATTACATAATCTGACAAAGAAAAATGCACGTTTCCAGTGGCATGCTTAACATCAAGCTGCCTTTGACACACTCAAGCACTGCCTCGCCACAGCTCCTGTTTTAGACTAACCACTGGACCATAGTGAAATGATCCTCGATACTGATGATGAGTTTGAAATAATCTACCGCCCAGGACTCTTGCACACTAACGCTGACAACCTTTCTAGCAGCCTGTGCTGCCAGTCCTGTCTGTGCAAGCTGCAGGATCCCTCCTCCCAACAGAGACCCACAAGTCACCAAGCCGTGCAGTGTAATTCCGATTCGGACACCAGCCCCCAGTCGCTGAGTCCAGTGGGGGTAAACAATCTGACAGGTACAGACACACCAAAACTAACAAACTGTCCATGTGGCAAATACAAATGAGGCCATGCTGTTTTCTGGCTGGACTGTGGAGGAGCTGCGTCAGGCCCAAGCTGTAGACCCAGATATTGCACCAATCAGAGCTTGGTTAGAGGCTGACAGTGACCGCCTCCCTGGACCACAGTCTCTCCACACAGCCCAGCCACCAAAACATATTGGAGTCAATGGAAAATACTGTCAGAGATGGAGTTCTGTTCCGTCATTTTTACTGTTTGGATGACACTCAGTTCTATACTCAAACTGTTCTGCCACACAACATGCAACCCGATGTTATGCGGCAAATGCATGAGGGGCCAGTGGGTGGACATTTTGGTATCAAACAAACGGTGGCTAGACTCCAAACCAGATATTACTGGTACCACATGAGAGAGGATGTGCCAGACTTGTACTGACTGTGACTACAACCCCAGAGTATGTGCAGCAAATACGTGAGGGGTTGAAACTAGCCCATGACATCACTCGAGAAACCCTGGGTGAATCAGTCACCCGGGCTAAAAGACAATATGACAAGAATGCCTGCCACACTCAATATAGCGTCAGCGACGGAGTGTGGTACCTCTTTAAAGGAACGCATCATGTCAAACACAAAGTTAGGAAGTTCCTCCCCTCCTATGAAGGACCCTCCTTTATGATGGGGCAGTTGGATGACCTGGTCTATCGGATCCAAAAAAAGCCCTCGGGCTAAGGCTAAAGTCGTCCACCATGACCAACTTAAGCTGTACCACAGCCAAGAATCTCTGGACAACAGCTGGGTCCTGGATCGGACCCAGGAGTGGAGGCCCTCAGAGATCTCGCTACCTTAGGTGAAGCTCTTTGTTACAGCACACATAAAATTAGATGTTTGATATGTGTGATGAGGACTTATGAGGATTTAAAACATGAATGAGAATAAGAAAATAATTCATTTAGAAGGTATTTAGTGTATTGTATAACTTGATTTTTATGTACACATTGTTGTGCAGAAGGTTGCAAAACTGGAGTATTTGATACTGAGCAAAAACTAATAATGCAAATAAATCACTTTCTTTGCAAATCTTTAACTTATACCAAGCCGCAATCATCATAACATAAATTATCCAGTTATCATAAAATATATTGAAAATGTATTTATTTTTATATTATTAGATCATAAAATGGTGGTGCACCATGACCAAAGCGCAGCAATGTAGAGGTTGAAATGGTTAGAAATTCATATATCATTGATATGGATGACTGGTTTGAAGAATAAAAAAGAAAAAATATATATAAATAAAAATATTTTTTTTACTGTTTTTACACACATTTTTGTGTGTTAGGATATTTTTAAAGGGTTACTAAAGGGTTAAGTCGGATCATTTACTGTTACTTGCTATATAAAATGGCAGAAACGGCACATTTGTTAGTTGGCCTACAGTAGAAAAGCTCCGGTGCAGCAGTTTTCAGTTATTACTCTCCACAGAAGTCATACCAGGAGGCGACCGTGTGCTTCTTTCAGACATGTTTTCTGGGAGCTTTCCCTCAAGTTTCATCACTTATCTCAGCTGATTTGTCGGTGGGGGTGGGGGTCCTCCTTCTAGTCAGACAAAACAGACCAAAGTAATAACAGTTTCTCATCGTGATTTCATCACTAGAACCGCAAGAATATCTCTGATAATAATTTCCAATCAATACGTCGCCCACCTCCCTTAATAAAAGTGTAATTAAACACTGTTACAGCGCGGGATCTTCCTCGTAAACTGCAAAAACCGTTAGCCTAGAAATAAGATACAAACACTAGATTTAAGAGAAAATTACTTGATATTAGTTCAATTATCTGTCCATGCAGTAAGTAAATTTTACTTGGTAAGAAATCCTGAAATAAGACTTTAAAATCTAGAAATAAGCAGTTCCACACAAGTATCAAATAGGGTAAAAATAGGCTTATAATGCTAACTTTGAGATAATATTACTTAAAATAGAATGTTATATAGCCTAATAATAAGGTCAATATGCCAATTGTAAGCAAATAATTGCCATTTAAGATGTTTTACATTCTTAATTGCAGTTCATTCAGACAATAAAGCAAGAAAAACATCAGTAATTTATGCTGATTTTACTCACTTTTAGTACAGATTGTGAATTTATATCTTAATACAAGTTGATCCATATTGAAATAAGACCTAAAAAACCTGAAACTCATGCTTATTCTAAGAACACAAACCTTGAAATATTCTTCCAAAATAAAGACCAGGGTGCTCATTTATAAAACTCTGCGTAGGATTCCTACTAAAAATGGACGTCCGCCAAGAATCCAGAGTTTGCGTAAGCAACAAAATATTCTGATTTATAAAACCGTGCTTGCGCACAGGTGCAAGCAATTTTCCCTTTATAAATCACACTCTGCCTGAAAGCTTGCGCAAGTGAATTCTGCTGCTAGCCCGCCCCCTACACGCCCACATTCTACTATAAATGGTCAATGCAAAGCACCTCATGGACATTTCTGCATATAAATGAACCAGCTGATCTCTGCTATTTAAACCTAAATCATGGCAACCGAAAAGACGAGGAAGCGTAATTTTACGGAGAACGGAGGTGGAAGGTACTTGTTGGTGAGGTGGAGGCTCGCAAAAACATATTATTTGGCGGCCTCGGTAGTGGCATCAGCAACAAACGGAAAACAGAAGAGTGGCAACACGTTGTTGCAGCTGTCAATAGTGTGGGGGGTGACGGAGAGGTCCGTGCCAGACATTAAAAAAAAGTGGTCGGATCTCAAGGTGGAGGCAAAGAGGAGGATGGCACGCCACCGCCAGGGAATGTGTGCCACAGGCGGGGGTCCTGCCACACCAAACCCCCACGCCGCTGGAGCTGAAAATAGCCTCCATTCTTGGGCCCGCAAGCATCTACGGCATAGTGCCAGAGAATGAGGGGGACACAGACCAGGCGGACGCCACAGCAGAGACCGGTAAATTATTGTTTATTTAATTTAACAGCCATGTAAAAAGCAGCGAATAACATTTTTTATTTATCTCCAGTCACTCTACAGATGGAGGCAGTGGGTGAGGAGATCCCCGGTACATCCACAGAGGAGATGGTCAGACCCACCACGAGTGCGCCCCGGGCGCACAGGCACAGCTGGAGGTGGCCGCGTGCTGACAGATGCGGTCCTCCAAACACAAAGGGACACCATCGACGCTGTGAAGGAAATTCGTGATGAATTACATCAAATCCGTCATGTAATTAGCGGAATGTGTGCTGTACTGTCTGAAATTTCCACGTCATTAAAAGAACTTGTTAAAAAATGAGATTTGCCTACTGTATTCCTTTCACAAACGCTGCATGACTTGCTGACGTAGCCTGGCTCCCTGTTGGTGGTCTTCATGCCGGGGAGGGGGCTGTGCGTCAGGATCCTCATGGTGAATGGGAGGGAGGCCAGGTGGGAGGGGAACACCATTCCTCAGTGCCACGTTGTGCAGGACACCACACGACATGATGATCCTGCACACCTTATTGGGCTGGTAGAGAAAGTCTCCCCCCCCGACGCATCAAGACACCGCCACCGGTTTTTAAGGAGGCCGATGGCTCGCTCCACAACAGAGCGCGCACGAACGTGGACGGAATTGAAGCGCGCCTCCTCTGCGCTTTGCGGGTTCGCAAAAGGCAGTGAGGAGCCAGCGTCTCAGGGGATAGCCACTGTCACCTGCAGGTTATGGAGATTAATTCAGAACAGAGACTTTGTTGAGATTTCCACAGTGTATGTTGATACTTACCGAGAAGCCACCCATCCCGCGAAGCACCTGCCTGCAGTCTATTCCCTACACTGCTGTGTGCCAGGATGAATGAATCATGGGTTGACCCAGGCCACCGTGCCACTAAATTTGTCAGAAGCAAGTTTGAGTCGGAAATGACTTGCAAGTTAACTGAATGCACATTTTTTCGGTTAACGTAGACAAACTCATTCTGACTTGGAGCCCTTATAGCAACGTGAGTGCAGTCAATCGCGCCGATTACATTTGGGAAACCGGTTGATGCTGCAAATTGCCTTTTAATGTTGGCCTGTTCCCCTACAGTGTATGGAAACTTTATGTATCGACTGCTCATTTTTATAATGCCATCCAAAACGGCAGGCATTACATTACTCAGCGATGGCTGAGATATTCCAGACCTAAAATGGAATGTAACAACTTATTGAAACCCACTGAGTGTTGGGCTGGAACATGTCAGCTTAGATTAAATTAAAATTACCTGTCGGCTATTCCCGCTGGAAAGAGCCGGTTGCCAGAATCCCGAGAGTTGTCAGCACCTGCATATGCGCGGGTATGGCATGGTTCCGGCGGGTTGATCGCTCCAACACTGGGCCCAACTCAGCACATAGATTTAAGAGCACTGCTCTAGGAATCTAAATCGGCATATCAGCCAGTCATCATCGTTGGCCAGGAAATCTTGATGGTCTCTAAAAACTCTCTCCATCCTGATCCTGCCGTTTGCGTAATCTTCAAGGAGTGCCAGCGCATCCATTGTGAAGTTCTGCATTACGCACGCTCGTAATTCACCTATTTATGTTTACTCAGTAATTACACTCATTACTACACACCTTGTCACAATTAGGCTTCTGTGAACAAATGAGTGCATTTGCTTTACGATCAAAACAAGTAAGACCATACTGCACTGACAACATTAAATTCCTATGGGGTGCCTATAAGTCGGCTACAGGTATGATTTCAGGAACGCATCTATATTTCAGGCTTCTGTGTTTATGATTCTATGGCACTAGTGTCGGATATGATGGCATGATGGCATGATGGCATGCATGAATGAAGGTGAAGTTCATCACCTCACCAGCAGCACCGCCAGTTTCCCGTCTCCAAAATGTTCGTAAGCAAGTTTCAGAGTTTACGTACCGGTACGCACATTTTCCCGCCACGTTAGTTTTTATAAATCAGAAACTTTCCGTAGAAAGTCACTTACGCCGCTTTTTGTGCGTAAGCAAGCTTTATAAATGAGCACCCTGGAATGCAAATATGACTTCCATCAACATTTAATTAACTTTACCACAAGGTTGTCCCACATCAGAATCAAAATAAAGCTTTTAAAGCCCTTTATGACCAAAACGAAAAAATTCAAATTTAGCACTGCAAAATTACAGCATTTACATGTGGTTTAAATAATATAATATTATCCAGTGGCAATGGTTTATATTTTCCCAGTTACATTGTAAACAGCATAAAAATTATCTCAAAAATACATAAAATCCTTAATTATTCTCAGATAAAGTACCCACATAAAATTATTCTCTGGGCAATACAATTTAGACCAGCTACATGTGGGGCCCCATGGTGAGCTCTTTCAACAAAACACTGAGCAGAGTTTGTAGTTAGCTTAGCAAGGAACAGGACAAGCTATTAAAATGCAATATACAAACTAAAAGCTCAACTAACATAGTGCTGCTTAGCATTATCTACTTTTCAACAAATGATTTCCATTCAGCCATTTCCTTCTTGGTATGCACTAGTGGCATCTTGATCATGGATGGCATCACCAATTACCTCAGTCTGGATGACAGAGAGGAGCGTTGCAACCGCATTTTGGGTAGGTCAAGTGTAAAGTGTAGTAGTACGCCATCAATACCAACAGTCCTTCACAAAATCCTCCTGGGGGATGGAGCTCACTGGTATGTTTTCCCACTGCGATTAAACTGGTTGTTCCATCAAAAAGTAGCACCGGGGCAGACAGAGGCCGCTTCTCCAAGTACAACATGGGGTCCTCACCTGGCTGGAATACAACAAAACGGGCAACATGGTCAAGACTTGTGAAAAAAACTGCCTGAAAGTGTTTTTAAGAACTGATCGTATTCTGGACATAAATATTTAGTTAAGCCATTAATATCTAAACTGTTTCGTTATTGGAAATGAGAAAATGAAAGACTTGTAATAATTTGACCACTACCGAACTTAATCATTTAAGTAGTTCTTGCTATGAGTGAAAGTACACAACAATGACAATGGACATGTTACAGTGACTAACAATATTGTCACCTTCAGGATGTGAAGGAGAGCCTCACTGGCACTTCCAAGCCGTTTTGGTGGTGGAGTTGGTGAGGGGAAGAGCGTTGGGAGCGCATTTAAGAGGGCAATGATGAAATCCACTAAGGAAAAGAAAAAATGTACACTTAAGGAAGTGCTTTGTACATGGCTGACATAAGTCCTGAAAACAGAGAACAAGTTACCTTTACGCACATCCAATGGGAAAAGGTGGTTTCAGGACCTTCTTCCACACACCAAAAAAACTGCAACTTTGCACAAAAAGTCTTGCCATCTTCCCTTCATTTCTTCTATGTATCTGTGTTGGAGCCACCCACTATGGCGACCTAGCTCATCCATCGCTACGAGAAAAAAGTTGTAGAGATGATGAGTTATCCAGCTTCTGACTTTGCTGAAATACACAGCAGCCACAGAGGGAAGTTACAAAATGAAAGACAAAAGACATTTACATTTGTTTATTTCTTTGAAGCATGGGGGGCCGGGCAAGATGGCGGGCGTGAAGAGGCGAAACTTTGCGAGCATCTAATTTTAAATGAAAGCATTTTCAGCTTAATTACATAGCTTGTCTGCAACTATATTGTGGAGAAACTTCCCTAAAACATAAGGCCTTGAACTTGACTTAATATAAAGAGAATGCCCCAAAGCTGCTCATAAAAGACTAAGTGACTCTAACAAACAGGCTACAGCTAGCGCCCTAGCTAGTGACCACAACTACGAGGGACCGACGACGATGTGCGCGTTGCAGGTAGACTGGGAAGAAGAATTCCCTCCATTGCCTATTACACCTTCTAAACCTCCTGTCGCTAAAAAACCTACAATGGCTACTCTGCATTCAGGCAATGCTCACATCCCAGCCGACGCAGTGAACACACTGGCTAATCTCATCAACTCCAGGAGTGATGCGATTGAAAAGATGGTGGACAACGTTCGAGTGGAACTAAAAATGATAAACGACAAGATTCAGGGCATTGAAAAGCGAGTGGAGAAAAACGAGCAATCTGCCTTGAAGATTATGCATCGTGTTTCTGACGTGGAGAGTTATGGTCGACGTTGGAACCTGAGGCTGTATGGAATGCCGGAGTCTGAGGGAGAGGACGTACGTGTCAAGGTGATTAACGTGTGCCAGGAGGTGCTGCCATCAGAGAAAGACAAGCTTGCAGATGCTGTGGATGTCGCTCATCGTGTAGGGAGAGTCAGCCAGAACGACCCACGACCCAGAGGAATAATCCTGCGGTTCGTCTCCCGGCGGCACCGCAACGCAGTGTGGAAAGCGGCTAAAAACAACACGTTCCTTCAGAGCAAAGGTATGCGATTCACTGAAGATTTGACGAAGGAGGACAGAGAAAATCGGATGAAACTGTGGCCTATTATTAAAAAATCACGTGAAGAAGGAAAGGCCGCCTACTTTGTGGGAGGACGAGGATTTGTAAACGGATCAGAAATTTATCCATAGACACACTTAAAATAAAAAAAATAAAAAAAAGATACCATGTAAGTTCATATTATGTTTGCTCAGGTTCACTGTTAGTTGTTACTGTGGGTTTTCTCTCCCCCTCTACCTCCGATGTAGCTAATGCATCTCGTATCTTAACTATAGTTTCCCAATGTCACCCTGGAACACTAAAATATGGTGTTAGGTGGGAAAAAGGATGTTAAAAAAGATATGTATATGTTATAACAATATTTAAACGGAGCAGACTTTTTTCTATTTTTTACATTTGCACTCAAGCGAAGAGAGATTTCAACCTCTTTATGCTTTAAAGAAACGCGGTTGTTCATGCTTATTTTCTTAATACTACTTGGTGCCGATCTCGTCATCAGTCAGGTATATTCAATCTAAAAGTGCTTTAATTAAAGTAGTTAAACTTTATTTCTTACAAAAAATTGTTTCTGTAAATCTGTGTTCTTTATCTTTTGTTTCTATTAACGCTAGGGGGTTACGTAGTAGTATAAAACGTAAAGCTGTGTTTCTTTATGCTGAGCAGTTTAAGTCTGATTTTGTGTACTTGCAAGAATCTCACTCTGTTTCAGATGATGTCAACTTTTGGAGATCCCAATGGGGTAACTCCATATGGACATCCCATGGTACTGTACGCTCTGCAGGGGTGACAACCTTAAAAAATAGATTTAATGGTGATGTTCTTTTTACAGAGTGCGACCCATCTGGTCATTATATATGCCAAGTGATTCGATGTGAAGGTCAGATAGTTCTTGTTACTAACATTTATGGTTTTAACACAAAACTAGAAAATGACAACCTCATTTCATCCATTGAAATAGTTTTATCTGGCTGGTTGGATAAATTTCCTAATGCCACGTTATTATTGGGAGGTGATTTTAATTGTATTTTGGATACCGACTTAGATAAATTTCCTCCTGGTCAACCAAATACAAGAAATACTTCACTCAAAGCATTTATGGACAGATTTCATCTAATAGATATTTGGAGATTTAAACATCCCAACAATAGGTCCTTTACATGGAGCAACAAAACAGGTTCAAGGCAATCAAGGTTAGATTTTTGGCTGATTTCTGAGAATTTTAACAGGGATAGTATAGATGTAAACATATGGCCCACTCCGCTTACAGATCATAAAACAATATATATTAAGATAAATCTCTCTGTCTCTGCAAAATGTATTGGCAAATCAGTATTCTGGAAACTTAATAGTTCTTTGTTACAAATTGATGAAGTGAAAAGAGTTATTTTAGGGTTAATTTCTCACTATTGGTCCAAAGCCAGAATAGACAAACAATTTGGAAACAACTGGGAACTTTTAAAATTTGAAATCGGTAAATATTTAAGAAAATTTGGCAGCCTCAGAGCAAAGTCTAAAAGACTTGAGGAAAATATCATATCTCGAATCACCCAATTGTCTAACAGGCAAATGGAAACATTAGAAGAGGAAGAAAATTCTGAGCTAATTAATTTGCAGGAAAAATTAGATAATTTATATATCCAAAAAGCAAAGGGAGCTTTTGTAAGATCTAGATCCAAATGGCTCGAAAAAGGAGAACAAAATTCGCATTATTTTTTAATTTAGAAAAACATAATTCACGTTATAACAATATAAGCAGGCTTAAAATAAATGGGGTTATTACTGAGGATTACAAGGTCATCTCCAGTTACTGTAGCAATTTCTACCAAAATCTATACAGCTCTAACTTTTGCCAGACTTTATCTGAGACATTCTTAAAATCTTTGTCAGTCCAACCTATAAACACAGATGAATCAGAATTATGTGATAAAGTTATTTTAAAAGACGAGATTAAAAATGCAATTGATCTGTTAAAAAATAATAAGTCACCAGGTACCGACGGTCTAACTTCAGAATTTTATAAAACGTTTTCTAATGATTTGGCTCCTTTCCTTTATGAAGTATTCACAGAAGCCTTGGAGAAAGAACAGCTACCTACCACTATGACTCAAGGTTTGACTGCTCTAATTCCCAAGCCTAAAAAAGACCTTTTATTGATTGACAATTGGTGTCCTATTTGCTTACTCAACAGTGACTACAAAATCTTCGCTTTAATTTTAGCTAGAAGAATTAGGATGGTCCTGGACTCAATAATTGATGAAACACAATCTGGTTTCATGGCAAAAAGACACATAACAAATAATATAAGGCTAGTTCTGGATATCTTGGATTACTCAGACCTAGTTGACAGTAATGGGTTCATTTTATTTTTGGACTTTTACAAAGCCTTTGATACGGTAGAACACGAGTTTATTTTTCAATCCCTAGACAAATTTGGCTTTGGTAATTATTTCTCTGCAGCAGTAAAAACTCTTTATAAAAATAGTAATAGCTGTATTAAACTGATGGGTGGTACATCCCCAAGATTTAACTTGCATCGCGGTATTAGACAAGGCTGCCCCACCTCCCCTTACCTCTTTCTGTTGGTCACTCAACTTTTGTCAGTCCACATCAAATCAAGCAATGCAAAAGGCATCTCTTTTGTTGGTAGAGATTTGATCATTACACAATTGGCAGATGACACCACATTGTTTTTGAAAAATGAAGACCAAATCTCAGTTGCCATAGATGCAGTCAACATGTTTTCCAAAGCCTCCGGGCTACATCTGAATATTAACAAATGTGAACTCATGGCTATCAAAGATTGCTCCTTGTCTGACCTTTGTAATATCCCTGTTAAAGAAGAGGTTTCTTATTTAGGAATATTAATTACTAAGGATGAACAAACAAGAATGAGTCTAAACTTCATGCCAATATTAGACAGAATTAAAAAGAAATTCAATCAATGGCTTCTAAGAGATCTTTCTCTTAGAGGCAGGGTATTGTTAACTAAAGCAGAAGGAATCTCTCGCCTCACTTATACAGCATTGGCTCTACATCTTGACGATAAGCTCCTAAAAGAGATCGACAAATTACTCTTTAAATTCATATGGAAAAATAAGACACATTACATAAAAAAGACTGTTCTTATGAACTCTTATGAAAATGGTGGTCTTAATGTTTTAGATTTCCATGCTTTGAATTGTACATTTAAAATAAATTGGCTAAAACAATTGATCAGGAACCCTACTTCCATCTGGAATACTATACCTATTCATGTTATATCTAAATTGGGAGGTATCCACTTCTTTCTTGTTTGTAATTTTAATATCGATAAAATCCCTGTTAAAATGTCAGCTTTTCACCGCCAGGCTTTTTTGTCTTGGACTCTTATTTACAAACACAATTTCAGTCCACATAATTATTTAATATGGAATAACAAGGACATTCTGTACAAAAGAAAATCTCTCTTTCTAGAAGACTGGTTTGGTAATGATATTGTTCTGGTAGATCAGCTCTTCGACTCCAGCGGTCTGTTATTTTCATATGAAGATTTCTCATTAGAATATAATATAGAAGTCACTCCAGGAGATTATGCCAAAGTGTTTGGTGCGATACCCTCTGGAGTTTGCATGCTATTTAGATGTCAACCAAGAGTTCATACTCAGCATCTGTCCTTGTTTTCTCCATTACACACTCCCATTGGTAGTATGTGTTTTTCTGGGAATTCTAAGAATAACAATAGATCTATCAGATCCTTATTCCTGACAAACATGACTACATTACCAAGTGCAATTTCCTTTTGGAACCGTTTTATGGATGACATATCGTGGAGAGAAACCTGGCGGCTACCAAATCAATACCTAATTACTAACAAAGTAAAAGAAATTTCTTTTAAACTTATTCATAGAATCTATCCTGCTAAAAAATATCTCAAAGAGAAATTTAAATTAGACATTGATGTGAACTGTGGTTTTTGTAAGATGCTTCCAGAATCTGTTATACATTTGTTCTGGTATTGCCCTATTGTTCAGTCATTCTGGCAGAATCTGTGTATTTTTGTTGCAGAAAATATTGTTGAGAGTTTTGTACTTTTTTGGAAAGACATACTATTTGGAATTCAAAATGTCCAAAAACATGTGAATGCTATGCACAGATATATTATCAACCTTATTTTATTATGGGCAAAGTTTCATATCCACAAATGCAAGTATACAAGAAGGCAACCTTCTTTTCTTGCATTTATTCAGGATTTTAGGCAGTACATTTATTTAATTAAAGACTCTAAGAATCCAAAAGCTATTAAAACCTTTTCAGCCTTTGACAAGATAAACTGTTTTAATCAGGATTTTTCCCCCTAACTATTTCTCTTCCACCCCCTAGCGTTTCATATTTAAAAAAAAAAAAAAAAAAAAAATTATATTTGAGATTGTATTGTTGAATGTATTTGTACTACTGCTGTGTCAAGGACATATTTCCATTGTCTTGAATATTTTATATACTGAAAATATTCTTTCAATAAAGTTTTTTTTTGGGAAAAAAAAAAAAAAAAAAAAAAAAAAAAAATTCTTTGAAGCATGGGTACGCCTCAAACATTTTTGAGGCTCTGTCTTCTTCCTTTGTAATTTCTCCATCAACGAAAGCCCGTCTGACCTCAAACTCAAGATCCAATATTTGAGCAACATCACTTTGGTTGGTTTTGCTTTGGGCCTCTTGTACATGTTACTCAGAGTTTTGTAGTGCCTTGCCTGCATCTTCCGACTGTCCTGGCCTGCTTAAATGGATTTTAAGAAAGGAAAAGAGGGGGAGAAGAAGAAGAAGAAGAAAAAAAAGAATCAATATCCTTGAATATTTACATTTTGGTGTTACACACAAATCAAACAAGGAAAATCAGTCATTTCTATAATTCAAGTATAAAACAATAACTTTGTTTTGGCCATTAGCTAAATTATATAACAAACATACTGTGTCCAAAAAAAAACTGTAAAGCACTCTTGATGAGTAATATTCTGGCAACTAATAGGCACAAAAAACTTTGTGTGAAACATTAATTTCTTAATAAAGTTTTATAAAATTAAATATTCTAAAGCAGCTTTATTCAATTCATATATTTTGTTGTTTTTGAAAGCAAAATGGTATGACTGTTAAATGTAAGCTTATAGTGCTTGTTTGTAAAATCCATTCAAATCAAAAATAGAATAGTAAATATCGTTCATGTCACTGTGGACAGTGACTGAGTGGATTGAAATCTTTCAAGTAATCTGTTACAAGAATCTAGTTCAGTCAGTACATAACATGCTGAGAAGTGGCAAAGGTTGATGATGGGCTTACCAACATCATCATCTGTAGATGCAGCTGGTTGAGCTGTTGCAGTCCTGCATGAAGAGCTTGAAGCTGGCTTGGATGGTATAGACATGGTGCTTTTGTTTGGTGTCTTTTGCACACTCTGTGTTGATTCTGGTGTGGACCCTGGAAAAAGTCATTTAAAAAAAAGTTGACAAAATGTTGAGTCAAATGAAAAAAAACAAAAAACAAGTACATTTCCTATATTGTGTCTTGCACACTGGTTAACAAGAATTGAGGCAACTATAGCGTTCATTTAAACCCTTGTGTGTATTAATAATATTTAGATGTAAAGAAATCTGCATTATGACAGCACCCAACCAAACCTATAACCACACGCCTGCACTACGGTTGTTCTTAGTGGCCTCATCACTGCTTTCAAGAAGTATTGTAGAATCACTCGTGCTGCTTGTGTCAGCGCTTCCTTCACCTCATTGTCTGGGCTTCCTGGGCCAAAAAGAGTCTTCTTGGCTCTCCCTCGTTGAGGCATGGAGCCTTGCCTCTTCCTTGGGGACATCATATTTTGGAGTCTCTTGTACATTTTGGTGTAAATGGTCAACTGTGGTAAAAAGAAGAAGAATAATTTAGAACTAATCTGTCATTCATGTTTTGTTTTATTTAAAACACAAAAGTAGTACTTACGTATGGCATGTTTGTATCAGCATCACGCAACATTGGATAATATTCAACTATCTTCTGGGACATCGCTCTCATTTCAACTTTGGAAGGGTATTTAACTTCTTTCCCCATTGGACTTGCACGCAGGATTGCAACCATGCTGGTAATTGTATTCCTTACAAGTCGGCAACAGAGTTCCTTGGACATCTTGCAATCCTTTTCCTTTCCATTGCGGAGTAATGCAAAGTACTGGTTGCGCACCATGTCCAGCTCTGAATCTGTGTAAACAATATACTCTGGTGGGTCTGGCATCTTCATAGTCTTGTCAGGAGATACAGGAATGTGGACTTGAGGCTGGTATGGTAATGGAGTACTAGTTGAGGGAATAACACCAATTCCACTGGCATCTTCATCCGAGGTACTTCCACACTATTTAAACAGTTACAGATTAAAAAAAAAAACAGCATTAAATTTCTATTAAGATAATTAACTATGTGAGACAAATCATCTCAGTGCGTTTTTACCTTTTGACAGATGAAATCCCAAAGCCTCTTTCTTCGGAAGAAATTTTCAGGCCCAGGAAAAAGATCCTTCAGGTCATCCCGGCTGAGGCCTTGCAAAATGTCTTCATCAACATTGGCAGCTGTTAAGTGGAGTCATCCAGTTTTAAACATGACATCTTCCATCTCCCAACCACATATAGATGTGTTTTAATTTTTGTCTGGGAGGTTTCCAGTATCTTCAACTATTTACTAGAAATAGCAAAACAAGCTCCAGATCATTATGGTTGTTATCCATACCCAATTGTGGACATGCATTATCCGGCTACTAAAGCAATACTAAAAGACCACATTCCCCTGTTCCCAAAAAGGAAAAGTAGTTATTGGCCGTCCTGAAAGTCGCTAGATGATGTCATTGTCTAAATTTACCTGGTACATATAGTTGTAATGGATGCTGCAGTGGAGATGAATAATGTAGTGGGAGAGGTAAACGTAAGGAAAAGACGCCCTAAATATGTTTAGAAGATCAAATAAACAAATTTATATATATGTGTGTGTGTGTGTGTGTGTGTCTGGTTTGAAATTTACTAAAGAGACAGCAACATGATCATTTTTACTTTTTTTAATAATTTTAAATATTTTAGATATTTGAGTAAGTGGCAGCTTTGTGTGATTAATTGTGTCTGGTCATGGAGCAGAGATTAACATCTGCTCTGTCTGAGTTTGAGTGATTTGGGAGAAGGAAGGGGCCTGCAGAGCCCCGCTGCTCACTGAATGGAGTACACAAGTGTTTTCACGTCAGTCTCCAAAAGTCTTCAATAACACAGAAAAAAATCTTTAAATTTGTGGCTAGTTAAAAAAAAGAGTCACAAGAGATGTCTGAAAACTGTTAAATATGCTGACAAAGTCGCCAAGTCTGCCCCATTGCCATGTTCAAAACAAGCGTGGGAATTAGCTTAGGCTGGTTACTCTACGATCAAATAATAAAACTAACTTACCTTCCAACACTGACAGCGTTGTGGTATCAAACACGTCCATTGCCAGCTCAAAGACAATTTTGTCCTGTCCTCGAGTCTCAACAGTCTTCCCCTGGCAAAAACCTTACCGCCAAAGGCTGGGGGCGAACGTTAGCCACCTGACTGATTATCAACAGACCAGGCAGATAGTTGATACTGTTATGTTCTAACGCTTAAGTCTGACAAACGACATTTAATTACAACATTAACTTATAACAACTTACCTTGAAATGTTCTTTGCACAAAAAGCCTGGAAATGGTTAGTTAATAAACGGCAACGTTACTGCTTCGACTTCGTAAATGATGTCATTGACGTGACGAACGGGTGCGCCGATAAAGAAAGTATTACAAAACATTCATGTTTATTTATTTATTAAAAACACATTTCTTATATCCCATAAACCATTAAAAGTCTGTGTTAAATTAATTTAATTTAATAAAAGGTTGCCAAACTTGCGCGGCGTTACATGACGTCATCACCCTGCGACGGCGCGCAAACTTAACGGCAATTTCACCATGGCGTTGTGGAGATGCATGATCTGTTTTGTATTTGTCGCTTTGTGCCTAAAGGTGCTCCTCAGCCACATAAATGCAAGTCATGGTCGTAGTGCAGACTTCTGGGTTTATTGATGGCTGTGAACAGGACTTTAGAGTTTTTAACTCTTTTTTTCGCCACATTATGCGGACACACCCTCTGTATTTGATTACTGGAAACCCGCCAGATGGATGGAGAATGACCCCAAATTCTCACTGTTTGGGATTGGAAAACTTTGGTGTTTCGGTTTTTGCCAGTTGCAGCACTCCTGCAGCAACCAGCACAGCAGAGATGTCTGGTGGATTCACGCGTAAAACAAGGCCTCCCCATGGCCATCAACATATGGCAAGCCGTTTTAACATTTAATACAAGATCTGGATATGTAATACAGATATCTGCAACCTAGTTCTTCCTAGTATAAACTTTAATGTTAGATATCCACAACAGCATTCCTCCTATCCACACTTCACGTTAAGGATATCCACTACGTCATTTCTCCTAGTCAAAATGACATCACGTTCTCCATTCATTTCTATGGGTGACGTCATTAGAGATATCTGTAATTCAATTACGGATATCCACAGTTTTAATTATGGATATCCTTAACAGAACTATGACTATCCATAATTGTAGTTTGAGATATCCACAATATGATTTTGACTAGTCATTACTCAAGTTAAAGATATCTAAAACTCCTCTTAATTAAAGATATCTGTCATAACTTTTATAGATATTCAAATGTGTGTTTTAACTATCAAAAATGTTTTATAGATATCTTAAACTGTCCATGTGACTAGTCGAAACTAAAATAAAGATATCTTAAGTTGTAGTTGTGACTAGTCATAATGTATTTTTAGATATCTGTTATTGAGTTGCAGATATCTTCAATCATTTTTTTATTAGAGATATCCACAAGAGGAGATATCTTTAACAACTGTTTTGCCTAGTCAGAAACAAATTATAGATATCCATGCACAGAATTCTTACTAGGCGAAATTACATAACAGATATCTGTAATTGCGTATTTTGTTACAAAAACACGGATATCACTGACGTAATTTTGACTAGTCATCGTTACATTTAGACTAGTCAAAATGTCAGTTAGAGATATCTGTAATTCAGTTTAGACTAGTCACATTTACAGTTATGATATCTATAATTACATTTTGACTAGTCAAAGCTCAATTACAGATATCTACAATGAACTTTACCTTCAACTCGTCACATATCTTACACAAAATAGCAGATATCTATAACTGAGTTTTGACTAGGCAGAACTGAAATTAAAGATATCTTTAACGTCATTTTATCTAGTCAAAGCTGTCAGAACCATTCAAAACTTCTTCTTCGTGATGTTTTATGAGGGTTTAGTATTACCGCCATCAGCTGGATTCGAGAGTAAATGTTTGGCAAGTTTAGTAGTCTCAAATAAATTTAATTAATCATCTCTTGTGTCAGGCTCCTTTCTGTCTAGTCTATGGATGTATAATTAAGCCCAGTCCCAAAAAAATTTACTGAACTTTTGATCATTTTACACCTTTGCTAACACTAAAATCCCCGGAAGCATTGATAAGTGACTGGGGCAGTGACTTCCGGTTTAAAAGGCGCAATCGTGAGAAGGGCTACTATCCAAACCACTGAAATGGCTGTTGTTGTTGTTGATAAGATAATCAGAAAGTGCCACGAAATTGAACGCGCACATAATAATGGGGTCTGTGGGGAGCGGGAGATGCGTTCACTTGCCAGTTGCCACAGTAACTTAAATCGTATTCAACATTTGTTGTCTCCGCGTGTGTTGGAGGACCTACAATAAAGCCTGAGCGATCTCAGAACACTAATCAACGGACAAATGTCAGACGGAAATGGGGGGTTTTCAGCTCCTCGAATTCATTCAGGTGAGTTTTGTGTAGTCATTACCAGTTAGCTAAATTTTATCTCCAGTTAACCCTTTATGGCATGACTTTTTGTTTTTTATTTAAAAATATATCTGGATCTAAACCTTGTATTTAGTTATATATCATTTAATAGTTAATAAACATTAGTTTTGAATAGTTTTTAAATGTTTTTGTGATAGCACCAAAACTTTGCCTTTTCGATCATAAAGTAATTATGCAGCAGCTTCACTACATTCACTAGATAGATGTGCATGAATTGTGCTTGCCCCTGGTCCAGTGGAGAGTAGACCCTGTCTGCACCAGTCAGACCTATACAATTGGGTATATGATGGCACTGATGAAATCTAGTGTGGTACAATGGCAAAAAACAAAGATTCTTTATATATCCTTTGCAATTATTATAGGTTGAAAATTGTATATTTTTTCATTATCCATAACAAATTGATTGGGACTTTAAAAAGAGGTGTAACTGTATGATGTTGTCTTGGGCCTAACCGCCTAAAATCATTGTTTTCTAATATAAATAAAAATCACATAACATAAACAGCAAATTCTGTGTTTCTACATCATTCTGCATGTGTACAGACTCTCCACCTCAAGTAGTAGAAATACAAGATCAGATGAATAAAATAATCAATGGGCAAACTATGGTCTTCTACAAACTGACTGAAAAATTCATTAATTCATTGGTACATCCCCAAAATGCTTATTAAAAAAGGTTTATTGTAATTTATATGGCTTCCTACAACACAATTTCTTGTTTTTCAGGGCGGCGAGGGCAACCAGCCATTAAAGTGACAAGAGATCAGATCACCTTTCTTATGAACCAAGGCAACACAGTTAAGCAAATGGCCAAAATTCTTGGGTGTTCCTCTTCATTTTTGTACAAGACAACAAAGACTCTTGGTGTATCTGTAAGAACCAGATTCTCTACATTAGAAAATGCAGAACTCGAGGCCCATGTCAGAAGACTTCAGGCTCAATATCCAAACTCGGGATATGAGGTAAATATTAATTTGTTTCCAATCCTTAAATCTTTGTTTTATTTAATTCTATTTTTTACTGTTTCAGATGATGAGGGCCTTGTTGAAAGCCGATGGATTTTTTGTTCAACGATGGAAGGTTAGAGAGATGTTAGCTCTGGTTAACCCAACAGCTACAGCCCGAAGGTGGAGTTGTGCAGTGGCAAGGCGGGTGTATTATACACCTTACCCTAACAGTCTGTGGCATATAGACGGCAATATGCGCCTCATAAGGTTAGTTTATAAAGGTGACTTGCTCATGCAAAATCTGTGACCTGAAGTTAGTCATATCATGTGAATACAACATCAGCTCTTGACTATTTCTTGGCACTTAACCTTCATGCATTGTTAAAAACCACTACCACTGCATTTTGTGGTTGGTGGATGTTAACATCCCATAAATTAAACGGCTTAAATACAATTATTTAAAATAATAAATAGATTAAAATATTAGATAATTCTGTTATTCAACTTTTTTTTTTTTGCATAAATATGTCCATCTACCTCTCTTCTAATCAAGACTACCAAATATTGAAAAAAAAACCATACGTTTTAATTATTTAATGACTGAATTTTGTGAGCAATGTCACAAATCTGAAGAAAAAATACACACAAGTACACATGTTTAATATGAAAATCAACTGTGGACTGGAATTTTACTTTATCACAGTTTTGGGTGTGTCAAAGATTAGTAATTTTAATTTGCATTTCCTATTTTGTGTTTTTTCCCTCCATTGACTCCCACAATAATGACATTTTTTCATTGATTTTCCATGACACTAATAATCTAGCATTATTGATTGTTGATGTTTTTTTCTTGTTGAGAAGAGATGAAATATGTGTTTTTTGTTGACAAAATGGCTCTAGGAACCCTTTATGTAGGCCTGTGCAATGAAAGCCTAATTTCATCATTAGACTCCATATAAAAACTAGAAAGCACTTGGAGAGTGCAGACCGACGCCAGGACAGCTAATTTTCCCTATGCACATGTAAATGGTTTTGTGGAATTTCCTTATGTGGTCTGTACTGTCTTTCTGCTTGTGTACATACTGTATTTGTACTCTACTCAGCAGGGTGCCAGTGTCCTCTACAGCAGTGGTTCCCAACCTGGGGGGGGGGGGGGGCACCAGAGATTTTAGGGGGTCCCCAGAGCTTTGCCTGCTCAGAGGTAGTGAGATTATCAAGGTGATTTTTTTGAGTAAAATTAATCTGTAGACATTTATACCTGTTGTAAAGCAATGAGAATAGGAACAAAAAAACATATAACAGCAGTTTACAGGTGTAAATAAAGGTTTGTAACTGATCATTTTATTATTAAGATGTGTCGGTGCAGCAGAAGTTGGGGCTGAGGGGGGGCGCGACTAGTTTTGGACACAAGCAGGGGGGGGGGGGGGCTTCAAGGAAAAAAGGTTGGGAACCACTGCTCTACAGAGAGCAGCACCAGGGCTGAGAGTGGGATATTCTTTAAAAAATTCCGTGCAGTAGTTTTTAGGTGATCTTGCTTACAGACACACACACACGCCAACGGACCCGATCACATTACCTCCTGGCGTCGGTAATAATAATAAATATGAGGTTCTTTGGACAATACTGGCATATGTTTTGGGTTCTGTGTGTGTCATGGAGTGTTTTAATGGTCTGGTTGAATGGTGCGTGAGGGGCGGGGGGGTATATGTGTGTTTGAGGAGTGTTTTTTATGTGTTATAATATATATAAGTCCATAAAAACAAACAACCCACAAAACACACACATGCCTCTTCGTCACATACACACAACACACAAAATACACATACCACCAGACTATGTCCATCGTCGACCTAATTTAGTCCTGGGATAGACATGGTTTACACCTGGTTTTCAATTAATTCAGATCTGGATCAGAAATGAATTAGACCTAATTCAGTTTTGAACCAGTTGAAAACCAGTTCTAAACCATGTCTATGCCAGGACTAAACTAGTCCAGCCTGTGTCCATCAGGCTTCCTGCTCACTCACCTGAGTATTACATACATTGTGCATTGCATTCTTATGGTCCTTCCACACTTTAAAATACTGCTTGAACATTTTTTACTTTTGTCACTTGTTATTTTAACACTGTTATAAAATCAATCACCTAAAAATTATTTTGTCTTTCTTTTCAGATGGGGATTTGTGGTCCATGGTGCCATCGATGGAAAGTCCCGGCTCATTACATATTTGAATTGCAGCAGTGACAATCGAGCTTATACTGTCTTGTCTCACTTTATTAAAGCCACATGTCTTTATGGTCTCCCATCTAGAGTCAGGTCTGATTATGGTGGTGAGAACTTTCTGGTGGCCTTGGTCATGAATCTGATTCAGGGGGTTGAGCGCCGAAGTGTCATTACAGGGGAATCCGTACACAACCAAAGAATTGAACGCCTCTGGAGGGATGTGTTTTTACATGTACTACAATCATTTTACAACATTTTCTACTCTCTTGAAGATGCAGAGCACCTGGATCTCAGTAATGACATTCACAAACTGTCTCTTCAACTTGTCTATCTTCCTGAGATTCAAAAAAGTCTTGAACTCTTTAGAGAAGCATGGAACAACCATCCTTTACGCACAGAAAATAACAGAACACCCACTCAAATTTGGACACAAGGGATGCTGTCCAATATTGCTACAGACAATGCTGCAATCAACAATGTGTTTGGAGAAAATCCCTATCAGCACCAAAATCTGGAGGCTCTACTGGCACAACATGGGATTGACCATTTACCCACAGTAGATGATGATGAACTACCCGCTGTAACTGTAGAACAGTGTAACATCAATCTCAGTCAGCAGCAGAAGGACTCCATCTGTCATGTCATTGAGAACATTCCTGATTTGAAAACAAAGTATCTGACATGCTGTGTGGAAATTTCTAATATCATACAAACCTGAAACACAAATAAATGTAATACACCTGTTAATATTGTGTGATTTGCTTGGAGATTTTTTTTTCACCATTATGTGTTGTTTAAGTTATGTTCATTGTAGTGCTTGGTCGGCTTCATTCAATCTCTGGTGTTTTTCCTGGGAATGTTTGAGGTGTACACAAAAAAAAAATGGTAAACAATGCCATCATGAACACACAAAACAGTGGTCCTCAAAAAGGGAGATTTTATTGATGTATTTTTTACTATGTTTGTGCATTTTATTTGCTGCTTGTACCCATTTTGTTTCAATGTGGTTCATGTTGAAATGACAATAAATTTCTGGAATCTTGAGTACCGCTGGATGTACATGAGCTCTCTAGCGGAGTGAAGTCTGGATTAGACCTTAATGTTGACAATCCTAGTTTAGTCCTGAGGGGTATTGCACGAAACCAAGATAAGCGATTAAGCCGGGATATGTTGGTTATCCTGGCTGAATTTAGCCCTAAGTCGGTTGCATGAAAGCAGCTCAAACTAAACCCGGCCAAGTTACTGTGGTGATTTATCCGCTGCAGCTAGCCTGCTCCAGACCAGGCTAACTGCCGGAAGATTAATCCTAGCGAGTCACCTGCATGTCCAACGTCAATTCTGTGAGGAATTAATGTGTTTTACAGCATGTCCATGGTCTTCCTAAGTATGGCGCGTCATTTTAATCATCCAGTATTAAAATATTACATATACAGTCACTGTACATTTAATCGAAATCTGTTCGTAATCGCAACAGCCTTTTTATATGGATTCGAGTTGCAGTATTATTATTCTATTCTATTCTATTCTACAGTCATTCAGCAGACGCTTTTATCCAAAGCAACTTACATTTGAGAGTAAGAACAACACAAGCATGAATTCAAACAAGATGGGACGTCATAATTAAGTGTTAGTCAGACCGCTTTGAGTCCAGTTGGACCCAGGTGCTGTCATGTAGTGCTAGTGCAGTGCATATAACTTTTTTTTTTATTATTTATTTTTTCATTTATTATTATTTTTTTTTAGTCATTTTATTAAAATACAGGATCACGATTTCATCACACAATATCAACTTGGTCATAAGTGCATGATTTCATCAGGCCAAGTGTTATATTGCTATGCTAATGAAGACTGCTCGTCAAATTGCTGTCAGAGGTTTTATAAATATGTGTTTTATTGCAGTAATTGAGATTACAAAACACAGCTGATGAGGTTTCAAAGGTGTTTTCAATTTAATCTGTGACGAGGACAATGTAGAATATTCTGGTCCAACTCCCCTTCACCTGTTCCCTCTTCATAATGGCTTGCCCTTTTTTGGAGGATGTGCTGGACGAGGAAGCCCGAATCCTCAGAAGAGCATTCAGAAGTGAACGAGTCTTCAGGGACAGGTCAGATCCCCTGGCCTTTGGAGATGACTATCTCATTGAGAGATACAGATTTTCGGGTGATGGACTAAGATATTTATGTAGCCATGCCCTCATCTGTGTCACATTGAGATGGCTTGCGAGTGGGAGCTTCCTTTATTCTGTTGGGGATGCAGAGAACCTCAATAAAGGAACCATTTGCCGGACAATCAGATGCGTTTGTCTGGCGCTGAAATCATTCAGCAATATATTCATCACCTTCCCTGGCCACAGAAGACCCCTCTACATCAGGGAGGAGTTTTACAAGATTGCAGGTAACCTCAATTTTAATGTGCACCCATTAGTTTCTAAGTATATCCGTCACAGTTGGATACTCACTATTTTTTGTTACAGCTTTCCCTAACATCATTGGGGCAGTGGATTGCACACACATAAGAATCAGACGCCCCTCAGGTGAACATGAGGGAGATTACATTAACAGGAAATCCTTCCACAGCATCAATGTTCAGGTAAGAGTGATTTGTGGTTATGACCTACATGAATCTGTTCTGTGCATTTAATGACCTTAATAGGCTACAACTAAATATTTCAGATGATCTGTGATGCTGACTGCCTTGTGAGCAATTTAGAGGCAAAGTGGCCTGGCTCAGTGCATGACTCTAGAGTCTTTCGGGCTAGTCCAATTTATGAGAGACTTTCACAAGGTAGCCCACACATTTGTACTGTAAGCACCTTGGACATTGTGTGTGTAACTCTGTTTTCTAAATTATATTTTGTATTATCAGGTGAATTCTCTGGTGTGCTGCTGGGAGATAAAGGATACGCCTGTGAGTCATTCCTCTTGACTCCCCTTGCAGATCCCCAAACCCCACCACAGCAGGCCTACAACCATGCACACACCAAGACAAGGGCTCGAATCGAGATGACCTTCGGCCTTCTGAAATCTCGGTTTCAGTGCCTGCACCACCTGAGGATTTCCCCGGACAGAGCCTGTGATGTTATTGCTGTATGAGTAGTGCTGCATAACATTGCAGGCCTAAGAAAGGAGTCTGGACAGAAGACAGGTGGCCTTATGTCCAGACTGTGTCCATCTCACTCACCTGTCGTATGTTCAGACTGTGTCTATAGATGGACAGAGTCTGGACAGAAGACAGGTGAGTGAGATGGACAAAAGACAGTTGAGTGAAATATGTGAGTGAAGTCAACAGTTTAAGGTTCAAATGTTTTATTAACTCATTATTTGTGAACATAAACATGTCAAAGTGATCTTTTACAAAATGCAGCAGATATATCCACAGGTCTCTGTCTGATCCCCTCAGCGCCCATAAAATAATTAATGTAAGTTGTTACATCCTACCTCTGATATGTTATATAGTTTTGAATTATGTATAACAGTAAAGTAACAGATGTATAACTTTGAACAATAATACAGCTTCAATTGATGTGTTTTATCCTGTTTCATGAACAAAAACATTTTAATAGCAAAAGATTTGAGGGTTAAACCTCTAAACACAGAACAGGATACTGACTGCTGTTTCTCTAATGACCACCTGTGGCAGCACCTTGAAAATCTCTACAATGGCTCTTTAAGCAAATCCAAACACAGGAGCTTGAACTATACCATCAATGAAGTGTTGTTTGAAAGTATTATAATCCCCATGAATCGGTAGACGAAGGATTATGAGGCATGTGTTTGCCTCTGGGAACGGTCGGTTTTCTTCATGAAGAAAATGGATTTGCGGCCTTTGAGGAAAACCTACGACAGGCACAGATGATGCTCCGGAGGCAAATTCCAAGATATTTTCAAGGGTGATAGAGCATTCTCCTTCTGCAACAAAATAATTTTGAAGTGTTAACCTGTCCATTGTGGTTTAGAATTAGGTTAATTATGGATATAAATAAAATTACCTTCAATTTCTATTAATAAGTCGCGCCAAAAGCAGATGGTGCGGTTTTCCTTTGCTCTTCTGTTGCTTCCCTGTACAGAGAAGTCCACCTTAAACAATGTTACCAAGTCTTTAGCTTGCAGCGGGATGTCCTCATTTACAAAAAGAGGCAGGAACAGAGCTGGGTGCCTTTTCATTTCCTTTAATAACCCAAGGGTTTTGAATCCCTCAATGAACCTAGAAAAACAAAACAAAAAAAATGTGAAATATGTCAGACTGTGTCCATTGTCAACCTAGTCAGTAGACAGTGTAATAAATAAAAGTTATTCCAAAATTGCTCACTGGTTTAGGGCAGCCTGTAGTCTTCCATTTACAAAAAAGTCTGCAGCAGACTGGACGAGTGATTCCTTCTCGTCCAAGCTGGACACATGCCTTAGGGCACCAATCATGCCAACGCTGTCTGCTGCTTCCAAAATGGCAGAGTTTGCCTCTGTAACTGTCATTGCTTCATGTATCTAGAATTGATTCACAAAAAAGGAATAATCTAAACAATTTAACCCGTCTGGAAAGAAGACATGTGAGTGACAAGAACGCATGATGGACACAGGCTGGGCTGAAGATAGGTGAGTGAGAAAGAATCATGATGGACACAAGCTGGACTGAAGACAGGTGAGTGAGAAGGAAGCATGATGGACACAGGCTGGGCTGAAGACAGGTGAGTGAGAAGGAAGCATGATGGACACAGGCTGGGTTGAAGATAGGTGAGTGAGAAAGAATCATGATGGACACAGGCTGGGCTGAAGACAGGTGAGTGAGAAAGAATCATGATGGACACAAGCTGGGCTGAAGACAGGTGAGTGAGAAAGAATCATGATGGACACAAGCTGGGCTGAAGATAGGTGAGTGAGAAAGAATCATGATGGACACAAGCTGGGCTGAAGACAGGTGAGTGAGAAGGAAGCATGGACACAGACTGGACTAAAGACAGGTGAGTGAAATGGAAACAGTCACAAGAGTTTTGTCCTGGGGTAGACATGGTTTAGACCTGGTTTTTATTTGGATTCAGATTTGGATTATACCTGTTTTTTTCTAAACTAGAAATAAGCAAACCAGGTTTAATCCAGATTTGAACCAGTTGAAAACCAGGTCTAAACCATGCCTATCCCAGGACTAAGCCCAGAGCCGAGTGCGTTGGCGAGGAGTTGTCAATGGCCTATGCTCCATGGCGAGCTATAAAATTCAAGTGGTAGTCTTTGAAATCTGTTTGTATCCCAAAGGGCAGAAGGCCAATTGTATTGGCAAAATAAATATAGGACCCTAACCCCATTAAAAATGATACGTGTGATAAACATGCCAGCTATTGTCCACTTACTTTGATCAACTGCTCTCGAAAGGCATGATCCCCAATCTCTTCAATCTTGGTAGGAGGACTTTGTAGTCCACACACTTGATTGTAAAGCCTCTCTGAGAAAAAGTGCGGACCCACTCCCCCGTGGACAGTACACACAGTGAGCATTTTTGCTACTGCCGTGTACAGTTTCGTCTGGAAAGCTAAAAGGAAAAGGACATAGAAAATGCTGAATAATTATCATTTAATGTCCTAAATTTTATGGAATATGTTTTTATTGCCAATTATAGAATCAAGTGTGAAGTTACAAATTATATTTTTAGATCATCAAAGAAAACAAGAGAAACAAATACTACTATCTGTGAAGGCATAGTATACAGGACATACAATTAAGAATGTACTAACCATGTGTATCAAGGCGAAGTTGACGTTTCTTTTCATGGCCTTCAAAAATGGGACACTTATGAATGTCCTTAATCAACAGTCTCATATATTCTCTAGTGGGACCCCCCTCATCAACTGCCCCTTCAGCATTTTCACCCTCATCTATAAAGACGACATCCAGCTTTGCTTCAGGGTTGAAATTTTTTCTATTGAAGGCTCTAAGGCTGCAATCGAAAACACTGTCCCTACAGATGTTAATCTGATTACTGACTTGGGACGAGT
Source organism: Melanotaenia boesemani (assembly GCF_017639745.1). NCBI lineage: Eukaryota > Metazoa > Chordata > Actinopteri > Atheriniformes > Melanotaeniidae > Melanotaenia > Melanotaenia boesemani. The sequence goes on from NC_055683.1 coordinate 1,267,598, forward strand.
CAGCGTCGACGTGGCTGTTCAGCTTCAATAGTATGTTCCCAAGATTATTCCTACCAAAAACACAGATTCATGTAGTATGTTAAAAAAAAAACATTTAAGGTGTTATGGAACATTTATGGAATATAATGTTCATACTCCTTAATATCCAGGGGTTCGCTTTGACCAGGCCCTTCGTCAATAATAATGACTGGAGGGGATGGTTCAACTGGGAAAATATCCAGTGGCCCCTCTGTGGTAAGCTGAGCCGGGGAATGTGCAGGGGACTCCTGAATCTCCTGATGTGAGAACAGATAGACATCTGATTACTGTTATGACAAAATACTGTTGAACTTAAAATGCAGTTTAATTTACCTCAGGCTGAGACAGTGATTGTGTAGGGGACTCATGATTTTCCTGGCCTAGAATCTCCTGATTTGAGAACAGACAATCTGATTACTGTTATAACAAAATATTGTTGAAGTAATTTAAAATGCATTAGTTCAATTTACCTTAACTTCATGAAATGACAGCCAAAGAACATACAAGGTGGTTGGTCCTCTTATATGGTCCCATATTATTCCTGTGCATGTGCTTTTGATGGAGAATTGTGCAGTGGCCTCTTGCACAGTAAAAACCTCACTTGCACTTTCAATTTGACCAACAAAGTCAAACAAAACCTAAAACATTTGAAATGTGTGTCATTACTCTAAACTTATGGTCCAAGGACAGAAGACAAAATTTTAATCAACTGTGTAGTGAGTTTTGGCTGATACTAAAAATGGGGAAATCCTCACATGGATCGGCTCCGACATGTTGAACCTTCGTTGTTTTATGTGCCCATCAGGATATTTAAATTTTAATGGGACACCACCTGTTGGCTCCAACAACAAGGCCATACGCTGGCGCCTCGCCTCAATTGCCTAAAAGGTAATTTCTTTTATTATAAAACATATAGTGAGTCTTTAAATTAACTGAAAGTATAGCTCAGACTAACCTTAAGACGGTTTTTCTCATCTTCCTCAAAAGCCAACCTCCTCCTTCTCTGTAGAAAAAAAAACAAGAAAGATCAGGAAAAATATCTGGACCACACTCACATGAAATTGCCATGTCATATGCTCACAGAAATACACTTACGCTTTCTTGATCAGCAATTAAAGATTGATTGTAGTCTCTGTCCTGTTCTTCTCTTAACCTTCTCCATTCTTGCAAAGCCTAGATTAAAAATGTAGAATTATGGTATATTATGAGGTAGGGGCTCATGAAAGTATCAAGTAATAAGCAAAGTATAAAGTTATAAGGTAGATAACCATGTAAGTGTTAAGTCAGGTACAGAAAAAGATTGCCATGACAGTAAAGATAGTACACACACAAATATAAAATTTTACTCAGCAGAAAAAAAAAACTTTACCTGATCCCGAACTTCCCTTGGGGGACTCACTGTCTCGTCAACAGAGATTGGTTCATCAATAGAGATTGGTTCATCAACACAGACTGGTTCATCAGCAGAGACTGGTTCATCAACACAGACTGGTTCATCAGCAGAGACTGGTTCATCAACACAGACTGGTTCATCAACAGAGACTGGTTCCTCGGATGGAGTAGTCTGAGTAATCTATGTGGGGACATGTTGCATTTTTAATTCACATACAAAAAAAATCTAATCACACAGATAATGAAAAGACATAGTTCTCAGAGAGACATCATATCCGTACCTGCAAAATGGGGCCCTGTGGGATGATGTAAAGTCGGCTTTTCCCCACTGATTTCTTTAGTTCTTGTACTGAGGCCACTTTTAGTATTTGTATCTTCCTTCCCTTCCCAGTCCGTGCCAATTGAAACCCCACTAAATTTAAGTTAAATTTTGGATAACTTTGACATATGAAATTATTCAAATCAGATAAACTCCAGTTTAGATCAATTTTTGACTTCACTCTTGTGCAGGGGGACTCATGTGCAGGTTTTCCTAAAAACAAGAGAAAGAATAAATATATATTAATACTAAATTATTAATGGCAAGTGAAAACCAAAGCCAAGTCTCAAGCTTCATTCCACCTGATTTAGGGGTGCTCACACGCCTCAAGCCTAAATATGTAGTGTATGAAACATGACTCAGATGTACAAGAACAAAAAGTGTTATTTTTTGCAGGAGGATGACAACACAGGTAAGTACTAGAGCTTTACAGGACCACACAGGTGACTACTAGGAAGGAGCAGGACCACACAGGTGAGTACTAGGATGGAGCAGAACCACACAGGTAAGTACTAGACTAGAGCTTTACAGGACCACACAGATGAGTACTAGGAAGGAGCAGGACAACACAGGTGAGTACTCGGATGAAGCAGGACCACACAGATGAGTACTAGGAAGGAGCAGGACAACACAGGTGAGTACTCGGATGAAGCAGGACCACACAGGTGAGTGCTAGAATGGAGCAGGACAACACAGGTGAGTACTCGGATAAAGCAGGACCACACAGGTGAGTGCTAGAATGGAGCAGGACAACACAGGTGAGTACTCGGATGGAGCAGAACCACACAGGTAAGTACTAGACTAGAGCTTTACAGGACCACATAGATGAGTACTAGGAAGGAGCAGGACCACACAGGTGAGTACTCGGATGAAGCAGGACCACACAGGTGAGTGCTAGAATGGAGCAGCACAACACAGGTGAGTAGTCGGATGAAGCAGGACCACACAGGTGAGTGCTAGAATGGAGCAGGACAACACAGGTGAGTACTCGGATGAAGCAGGACAACACAGGTGAGTACTCGGATGAAGCAGGACCACACAGGTGAGTGCTAGAATAGAGCAGGACCACACAGGTGAGTACTCGGATGAAGCAGGACCACACAGGTGAGTACTCGGATGAAGCAGGCCCACACAGGTGAGTACTCGGATGAAGCAGGACCACACAGGTGAGTGCTAGAATAGAGCAGGACCACACAGGTGAGTACTCGGATGAAGCAGGCCCACACAGGTGAGTGCTAAAATAGAGCATGACCACACAGGTGAGTGCTAGGCTGGAACAGGACCACACGGGTGAGTGATAGAATGGACCAGGGCCACACAGTACATAGAGGTTAAAGGTTTTACCGTTGGCGCTTTAAATTCACTGAGTCCTGGAAACATAACAACTGTATCACAACACAATATCACGAGACTAACAATGTAAATGTATTGTAATATAATCTTAGAAAAGACAATGAATATAACTTTTCACTAATGCCTTGGTTTAGATGCTGTAACAACTAACTTTACATCAAATGTGGGTGCACTGTTATATGGTACTTACCAAGCCCATGTTTGGCCATTTGGACCAACTCTGTTGTTGCAGGCAGCACTTCATTATCTGGCCCAGGCAGAAGAAATAGGCTCGTTTTCCATATGACGTGCTGCATGCGACCACCAGAACTTCCTACAAATACAAATACCAATCAGAAAACAATAGAATAAGAATAAAAACATTGTGTGCTAGCAGAGCTTAATATCTGGCTCGAACAACTTGCAAGTAAGGTAAAAAAAAAAAAAAAAAACATAAAACAAACGTAAATGTAAAGCAATGATTGCGTATTCAAGGCACATCTTACTCCGAATAATGTACATAATAAGAATAAACTCATACTACCAACTGGAATAGTCCATGTACATATATTTATAAATAGGCTAAAGCGTTCACTGTAGCATTAGCTTTACCCACAGGCTTCATGCTAAGATTAACCATATCCTTTTCTTTAATATAGGCAATTTGGCAACGCAAAAATGTTTGAAATGTCCGCTTAAATTTATTTGATATATTTATTTATTTTTATTTATTTATTTATTTTGGCATAGTAAAAGTAAATAAAACATATTACAGAAAGGAAAAAACAAAAAAAAACAAAGACCGAAAGGGTGTAGGCTGAAGCAAGTAGCTTATAAAATGCCTACCCATTACTAAAACAATGTTACCAATTTGCTATAATTTACTAATTTGACATTGAAAAAAAAGAATTACATCATTACCACAATTTCTAATAATTTAATAATTTCTAATAATAATATCAATCGTTTCTTTTTCTTTCTTTTCTTTCTTTGTTTTTTTTTTACCTCGGAACTAGCTTAGTCAAAACATGCTTATATCATGTTAACAGGTACAAATGGAATATTACAATTCCAGCTGTTCATGTAAACACCTTAAACGGAGTATGAGCTTAATCTCATTAAGAGGCTTAATCTGAATATGATGTGCCATGTAAACGCAATCTGTAAACGCGACATGAGTAGGCCCTAAATGTAAAATCTGAGCCTCTGACCATGACCTCTTTCCAGCCATATCACCGTAGCAACACAATAATCTCATTCTTTGCAACAAACAAGTCCAAGACTGTGGAATGCATTACAATGATAAAAACTGACCAACAAGCGTATTGCCATAAAAACGTTTAACCCCATTAATATGATTACATAATATAGCTGAAAACGAAATAAAAAACATCAAATAACTGCTAACTAGCTGCTGTGTCAAACTCACCTAGCGTTAGCTAGTTAGATAACTAGCCTAATGAATCCTACCTCGAATTAATGCAGCCCTTCGGCGAAAAAGTTGTCTTGTGGACGAAAATAAGCTGTCTTCATTTCTTGACAACTCCTGCCTTGCACGGGCCGCAGCACTAAAAACACGGTCAAAAACAGCACCTTCTATTTCTTGCTGTTGGCCTGACATGCTTGCTTGTCATATGCTTGCTGCTGCTTCAGGTGCTTACCGCCTTTTCGGTCGATTTTAAATAGCCCTGTTAAGCGGTTATGCTGTAATTACAGATATCTGTTATGTAATTTCGCCTAGTAAGAATTCTGTGCATGGATATCTATAATTTGTTTCTGACTAGGCAAAACAGTTGTTAAAGATATCTCCTCTTGTGGATATCTCTAATAAAAAAATGATTGAAGATATCTGCAACTCAATAACAGATATCTAAAAATACATTATGACTAGTCACAACTACAACTTAAGATATCTTTATTTTAGTTTCGACTAGTCACATGGACAGTTTAAGATATCTATAAAACATTTTTGATAGTTAAAACACACATTTGAATATCTATAAAAGTTATGACAGATATCTTTAATTAAGAGGAGTTTTAGATATCTTTAACTTGAGTAATGACTAGTCAAAATCATATTGTGGATATCTCAAACTACAATTATGGATAGTCATAGTTCTGTTAAGGATATCCATAATTAAAACTGTGGATATCCGTAATTGAATTACAGATATCTCTAATGACGTCACCCATAGAAATGAATGGAGAACGTGATGTCATTTTGACTAGGAGAAATGACGTAGTGGATATCCTTAACGTGAAGTGTGGATAGGAGGAATGCTGTTGTGGATATCTAACATTAAAGTTTATACTAGGAAGAACTAGGTTGCAGATATCTGTATTACATATCCAGATTTTGTATTAAATGTTAAAAAGGCATCGTGTATCTGCTTTGACTAGTCAAAATGACGTTAAAGATATCTTTAATCTCACTTCTGCCTAGTCAAAACTCAGTTATAGATATCTGCTATTTTGTGTAAGATATGTGACGAGTTGAAGGTAAAGTTCATTGTAGATATCTGTAACTGAGCTTTGACTAGTCAAAACGGAACTATAGATATCATAACTGTAAATTGTGACTAGTCTAAACTGACTTAAAGATATCTCTAACTGACATTTTGACTAGTCCAAATGTAACAATGACTAGTCAAAATTACGTTGGTGATATCTTTGTATTTAAGACTGGATAGGCATGTTTAACTATTAAATGTTAAAACGGCTTGCCATAATCAACATCTCTGTAAGTCTAACTAGCCTACTTAATTGTAAGATGTGTGTAACTCAAGCTGATGAATACACATAATTTCAAAACATATTTTGAATTTAATGGATAACTGTTTTAATCATAATTACTGTGGTCTCACCTAAAGCACAGCGGTGTGCCACCTAATGTGTCTGGCTTTTACTTCTTACTCTCTTGTATGTACTTTAGAAGAGAAAACAATAGTATTTTAAGTGCATAGTAAATGTAAAAAAAATATTGAAAAGGGAAGTGTGACATGTACATTTTAATAGCTTGGAGTATTAACATCATCACAGTTCTGTTGTATTTTTTCCTCCTGTATTTCGCTCCATAACAAGAAAACACAGCAACCTTTTGTACTTTATGAAAAGATAAGCAAAACCACTTTAAAAAGTATATGAATAACAACATTATACATGAAGTCATATTATATGTTTAAAAATAGATTGCCAAAAACTATAGTGTAGGGTTTTGAAAAATGTTAGATTTTAAAATGCAATTAAAAAAACTTTTTAAATTCATTTAATGAACAAATAGCACACTGAGAGATTACTGTAATCAATAATATGCTCTATTTTTTTCTTATATGAAGGAAGAGGCTGTTGCTGTAACATCCGCTACCACACCTGATGTTGCCAGATCGGCTGCAGCTTTTGCCATCGCTGTCCGAGAACAGAGCCATTTGTCACAGGCAAGTCTGTTCTGATTGATCAGTTATTTAGTTCATGTCTTGTTTTATTTTAATTTTTCTTTTCTTTTTTTTTTATTTATTTTTTGTTAAGACAATCTCCACATGTAGTTAATAGCAGGGTGAAAATTAATATGAATTGCAAATATTTTCACAGAGAACAGTCAACAATATCATCTCAGGAGTCCAACAATACCAAGCTGTTCTGCTGACTGCACTGAAGGAGAAAATGAGAAGGTATTTGAAGAGCATGCTGAGACAACTACTCGGCTTCAGGAGGACGCGTTGGCTACGTATGATTTGTTTGTAGATCCTTTCTCCAGCACTGCATCTGAACAGAATAGGACCATTCAGGAAATGTTTGATCCAGTCTACCCAGAGGAAGTGGTAATGTCCCAGAAGATTTGTTGGGTAAAGAAAGGCCTTTCAAGAGTCATGTCTATAAGAAACAGGAGTTTTTACTATATACCTTTAATTCAAAGTCTAAAGCAGTTGTTGAGCAATTCCAGAATTTTTAACATGTTTGGTACTGTACCACCAAGAGCCAGAGGAGGATTCCTGTATGATTTCACTGATGGAGCACTCTTTACATCACATCCTTTATTTTCTCAAAAGCCTCACGCATTGCTAATAATTTTGTACACTGATGAAATTGAAATTTGTAACCCTTTAGGGTCCCATGCTTCCAAAAACAAATTGCTTATGTTTTATTATAGTTTAGGAAATATTGATCCTAAATTCAGGTCTAGATTGGCTGCAATACGTCTTCTTGCTATTGCTAAGGCAAATGACATTTCTGAGTGTGGTGTGGATGTTGTGATAAAAAATTAATTAAAGACCTAACACAGCTTTACAGTGGTGTCAGGACTGAAACACCAAATGGTGAAATAGAGTTGTTTGGTGCTGTGATTGCAATATGTGGAGATACACTTGCCCAGCATGAGCTTGCTGGCTTTAAAGAAGGTGTTGGCTTTGCATATAGCACATGTAGACAGTGTGAATGCACCTTTGAGGATATGCAAAGAAAATGTCAGGAGAATGAGTTTATTGAAAGAACTTTGAAAAAGCATGTTAAACAATGTCTAGAAATAGACAAAGCAAGCACAGAATCCTTGAAAGCATCCCTCAAAACCACTTACGGGATTAACAGAAGAAGCAGTCTAGTTGACGTTCCTGCATTTGACCTGATCAGGCAAACTCCACAAGACATAATGCACGTTATTTTTGAAGGTGTGGCACCAATGGAAGTTAAACTTGTACTAAAACACCTCATTTTGACAGGACAGATAGAATTAGATGAGCTAAATTCTGCCATTCAAAATTTCCCATACTCCCCTCTTGATTTACAAGACAGACCGAGTCCTATGTCTGTGAACACTCTGGCAGCTAATGATAACAAACTGAAACAGTCTTGTGGACAAATGCTGGTACTTTTGAAGCTTCTACCTTTCATTTTGAACTGTGTGGACAATGAGTATGTTACATTTATTTTGAAGTTAATTGAGATTGTCCAAATAGTTCTTGCTCCAATTATTTCTTTACTAACTGTGTCAAAACTTAAAAATATGATTGAGCACCATTTGCATCAGTTCAGACAACTTTTCCCAGAAGCCAATATTATAAATAAGCAACATTACATGTTGCATCTCCCAAGTCAAATCATATCCCTTGGTCCTTTAACAAGGAGCATGTGCATGCGCTTTGAGTCAAAGCACCAGTATTTTAAGCAGTGGGCTTCAAAGTTAAATTTTAACTCACTTGCAAACCACAATCAGTTTCTTGAATGTTGCCAGAATGAGACAGGCACTGACCATCCAATTTTTACAAATGAAAAAGTGTCGGGCCTGTATTATCTGTCACAAATACTGAATATGTTAAAAGAAAAGTCAGAGATTTCTTGGGAATAGAGGTTATGCATTCTGTTGTCAGAGTGAAATGGTATGTCCTAAATGGCAATAAGTACGTAAGTGGGAAATCTATGATTAGAACAGGTGTGGATAACACTTTCCCTGTCTTTGGATTGATTAAGGACATATTTTTAATTGATTCCACTATTATTGCTTTTGAGTACCAGCGCTATTTAAATCGTGACTATTTGGCATATGAAGTGGCTGTGCCTGCTCTTGCTCAAGCTACAGAATTGGTGCGTGAGCTCATTGATTACACATCATATTATTCAATTAGTTTTAAAGAAAAAGTGTTTGTGCCAATAAAATATAGTCTCTGTGATGTTATTTCCTATAGAACTCAGCCTGAGGATTAGGGATACATATGTCTTTTTGGAATGTTTTGTGTGCCCCTTCATCATTCCTGTTGATGAGCTTTAGTCATTAATAAAAGTTGAGCCAGTGTTAAGTGTCATAGCTGCTGCTTTAATACTGCTGTTTTTTGTGGAAATAGTGCTTTGTTTAATAATTTGTCATAAAACTCAATGAAATTGTCATCAGTGTGGGAGTATAAAAGTTTCTTAGAGGTGTAATGTGTGGTTTGTCTTCCATGTGCATACTTAATTAAAAACACATTTGTTCAATAAAATGCATTTTTCAATATGTCTTATGAGAACTTCTTAAATCAAGAAACTTGTGTTTGAGAGTCTTGAAACAAGAATTTCATTGGTGAGATTTTGGGGAGAACATGATTTTGACTAATTTCAATTGTAATTTTCTCAATTTTAAGATTCCTGATCTAAATAAAACAAAAAGGCATACATGCGCTTATTTTAAGAGAAGTCTGTAAAATAAGACATGACAAATAAGTTAAAATAACTTAAAACCTGGCAACTTATCTTGCATGTCTAAAAACAAGATTTTCAATCTAAGCAAGTGTCAAATGATTTGCAGAGGTCCACTGCTTCCTCTTCCTCTCCTTCATCAGAGCATCTCTGAGTCTGCAAGTCACAACAAACGATGTCACACGATAACATTAGCTATTAGTGGTAGCTTGTAACTCATCAGCAACAAACAAAGAAAACATTATGTTTTGTTCTGTACCTCATCACCTGACGGGACTCCAACTTCTGAGAGACGTTGACATTTTCACATTAATGACTCTCCGCGGCTTCCGTAGTTGTAATAAGGCTCTTAAACGGTGACGTTCCAGAGAGCGCTACTCGGTTGCTTGCATTACATTAGTGCACCACTAGATGGCAGTAATTCTTGTACACTGAGGCTTTAAGATTTTATTATTTGGTTCTAAGGTTTGGACCTCATCTAAAGTTATTCTCCACCGTGGAGTGTTGTGAGTTGTTTAAGAGTCGTGTGGTCCTCTGTGTCTTTTATTTGATTTATTTTTATGGGATTTTATTAAACTTATTGTGGTTTATTGATTTCTGTGCAGCACTTTGGAAATGTTTTGTTGTGAAATGTGCTATATAAATAAAGTTATTGACTGATCGATTGATTGATTGATCCTGGTTCTGATGGAGGTTTTCATTCCTGGTCTGGGTTCTGATGGAGGTAATTATTGATAAACTAGTTTATATGAACACAGTAATTATAAACTGGACTAAGGTGGATCATATGACAGGCTTATTTAAATTGGACTATAATTGGATAATGATAAAATGGACTGAATTGGACTTTCAGAGAACTTTGTTGTGAAGTGGTTCTGGATTAATTTTTTCTACAGTCTGAATAAATGGAAGAATCATCATTTCTTTGTATGATTTGGGGGTGAATATAAACTAGAAAGAAGCTGCAAATGTAGGAACAAGAAAAAGACAGAAGATGCCAGAGAAAATATCCAGAACTCAGCAGCAAGTTCAGCCGTCCCTGCAAAGCACGCTAAAACGCGAGGACCACATTAGGCTTTGGTTGACCCTTATTCATGAACACATAAAGGCCAGTCTCTCTCGTCATTGGTCCAACAGTGAGCCCCGTTTACCTGGATTCATGGCAAAAATCCCAAATATCTACAAGTTTATTTATCACATAAAAAAAATCAAACACACGACACAAATCAGGAGTCTTCGCTTTGCATAGCTTCATTCTAAGAGTATATTTCTTTAGTTTCTTTCAGTTGTGTGTATTTAGTAAAACAGGCTGTATTTTTTCTGGCAGAAACAAACAATGTTTTCACCCTCTGAAAGGTGTCCAGGAAGCATCCACTGAAACACTGAATACAATGCAGTTAAATGTTATGAAACACAAAATATCTGAGCTAATAAAAATATTATTTAGATAATAAACATGTCGCTACAATAATGCAACATAATAGAATATCTGTCAAGTAATAATGTAATGCTTATATTTCCTCTCCAGCATGCAAAAACTAAAAGACCTCCTGGTTAGTTTACAGCCAACGTGCTCAAAATGTCACCGCTGATGATCTAAACTACAGAAAGTCTCCACAGAGCTTCACTATTTACACATTTTATCTACTAACTTATTTAAAAAACGAATTCAATTCTTTGTTCATCAACCACATGGAAAGACGTCCCGGGGTCAGGGAAAAGATATTAGTCTGGTCCAGAAGGGTCAGACCATCAAGCAGAGAAAACATCTCAGAGAGAAGCAGAAACTATAGAACCAGGTTCAGAAATGTCCAACCATCATTAAAAACTGGAAGGATGGTGGGAACCATAGTGTTCCAGGAAGAAATGTGGTCAGAATAACGTCCTGAATGATGGTGATCAGTGATTCAACGTTTGGTGGAACCAGATGGAAGAAAAACAGCAGTAGAACTCAGGACCATGTTTAATAGTGAAAGCCTGAATATCCTGAATGAGCAGGTTATTCTATCTTCCCTGACAGCTCAGTGCAGGATTCATGGGGTTCAGACTGTAAAAGAGTGGTTCAGGGAACAGGAGATATGTTCACACATGTATCGGCCACTAGAGTCCAGAGCTGAACCCCATGGAGGATCTTTGGGATATGCCGGAGAAGGCTTTGCTCAGTGGTCGGACTCTCCATCATCAACACCAGATCTTGAAGAAAAATTAATGCAACACTGGATGGAAATAAATCTGGTGATGTTGCAGTAGCTTCTAGAGACGATGCCACAGGGAAGCTGCTGGAATCAAAGATAAAAACATCCAACTAAATATGAGTGTGGGATTTGTTTTTAGACGGGCAGTGTATAGGACAGCCCACCCGGAGTTTGCCGAAAGGCCCGTGAAAGACTCCCAGGCCATGAAAAACTACATTTTCTAGTCTGATATAACAAAATGGAACTCTTTGGTCTGAGCTGGAGGAAATCCGGCAACACCATCCCTACAGTGAAGCACGGTGGTGGCACCATCATGCTGTGTGGAGGAACAGTGAAACCAGTCAGGAATGAAGGACAGATGAATGCAGCGATCCTGGATGAAAACTTGTTCCAGAGTGCTCTGGACTGGGCCAGAGAATCAACCTCCAACAGGACAACCAATCAAAGCACCCAACCTGGGAGCATCACTGAGTAACCCAGCCAGAACACAGACCTGGACATCTCTGGAAACGTTGGAAAATGGCCGTGGTGTCATTATAAGATGCTGTGTGAAGGATTTTAAGGGAAAACAAGTTCATTCCTGTGAATAAATACATGAGAAAATGGTGAAATATGAATCTCTGTGGATGATTCTGGATGCATGACCATTACTGGAAGCGTTCTGTAACACTCCTTCTCTCATTTTACACTCAGATCTACTGCTTGGTCTGGTTTTCCTTCCCAGGTGCAGGTCATCAGCAATGTTTCTGTCCCTTCAGGCCAGTTTTCCTCCATTTCTGGCCCCGTTCTGGTCATGGTTTTTAGAAGAAAGTGTTTCTCTTCAAAAAGTTTGAAATTCCAATTTCAGTTTCTCTTTAGAAAACCAACCTTTAGATTTACATTTAAAGGTTAAAATAATCTAAATAATTACAGATTCGGTAGTTTTGATTTGTTTGAGCCAAAAAAATAATAAAAAAAAGTCTCTCTGCTGTAACGCAGCAGAAGGGGCTAACTGTATTTAGCACCATGAGACATTCAGTTTTGGGGTTTGTCCATCTGTCCCTCTACCCACTCACGAGCACATCCCCAGGTCACCTCCAGTCCTGCTGCTGCATCAGTTTATTTATCAAGACACATGAACACACTTACTTGGTTAGCTTATGTCCCAACGTCTTCTGAATTAAAGGAAAATTCCAGTGAGTATAAAAAGGAAATAAACTGGTTCAGATATTTCTGCAGCTTCTGCAGAGAGTTTTATTCCTGTTGGTTCTTCATGTCCTAAATCTGTACATGGAGGTGTAACGTTAGCATAATCCAACCTGGAAAACTGGAATTTTCCTTCAACAATCTGATCTGCTCACGTCCAGAGCAACGTCACACTGTGTCTGGATGGATGGAAATGGGCCAAAACCTCCACCACTGGTCCCAGTGTGCGCCAGTCTGACTGTTAACGTGGTTTTAAAAAAAATCAAATTGATTTAAAAAAATAAACGAAGAGTTGCATCTTGATAGCGATTTGTGGCTGGTGAATGAACTGCGTTAGTTTCTGATGTGAACTGTGTTCAGAACTAAAGTTTCTGATTGAAACATGATCACATCTTCTCAAATATGATCAGCTGATCTTCTCTGAGCTGCTTGGATGACATGATCGGAAGCTGGAGAAAAGGCTTTGGCTAACGTTTAGCACGTCTGGACGCTCACAGGAGGAAACTCGTTCTCATCATCCAGACAAACGGGACCGGCGGCAAACTCGTGCTCTGGAATGACTTCACCATTCTTAGTCCCGCCATCCTCAGAGTAACCTGGATGGAGACAAAAAAGCAGCCATTAGCACCACTTTCAACATGTTCCTCAGGTAGAGACACGAAGACCAGGGGCCTCATTTATCAAACTGTGTGTAGCAAACAGGCTAAAAGGAAATGCTGCACTTCTACTTTCAGATTTACTAAAGCACAGGCACGTCCTCCACCTGTTTCCGTTAATAAATCAGAATCAACTCTAAAGTGGCGCAGGTGAGGGACGCCTTGCCCCGCCCACATGGTGGCTATAAATGGTCAGGCCTGTAACACATATTCATCACATCCTTTCCATGATGGCTCGGGAGGGAAAAAGGAGAGAGTGGCTTTTATCTTGTAAACCTCACCGGTTAGTAGTCAGGCCCTTTGTAAATATAAGGAGGACTCAGCAGAGCTCAAAGAGAGAGGAGAAAAGAGGACAAAGGACTCGAAGCCATGTGAGCAAGAGAGCCAACTTGGTGCCGTGCAGAGGCCGAGCCGAGCCCGGGATCAGGGAACGAAGGCACCAGAGGCGATGAGGAACCTGCAGTCAGCGCAGAGGTGAGAAGCCAGTGGCGATGTGACGACCAACACAGAGATCCGAGCTATCAACGCTCGCTAAGTATTCCCTAAAAGGACGTGTGTTAGCCTAGTATTTGGGTGTGAAGTTTGGTTTTGCTGTACGACTGAGAGAGCTCATTACCCCGTTTATTTCCCATAGCTACCGGGACCGACCGAGGGACGGCGGTGGACACGAGACAAGGGACGGCGGTGGACACGAGACAGCCTACATTGGACAACGCTGAGGATGATATTGAGACCCGTACTGCTATGGTGGCGTACGTTAAAGGAATGTCCTTGTTTTCTGTCAGAAGCATGGGCTCTGCACGGTTGGGAGTAATTCCACCTTCACCTCCTCCTAGGAAGATCGAAGCAGCGGAGCCACAGCGCCGCGGGGAAATCCCCTTCAGAAGTCATCCCGGGGATCCCGCAGTGGGAGTGGAGTAGGACCGGGAGCATGTCGGGATATACCCCAGTGTCGGTTTTGGTACTCCCTTGTTTTTTTGTACTGGTCAGGGGTGGTCCCACAGTTTCCTTTATTATTATTATTATTAATAATAATAATAATAATAAACTCTTTTTCTTTTGTGTTAACTGTTTTAACCTGCCGCCTTGAGTTTGGCCGCTGAAGAAGGGGAAGCCTCCCTCAACGGCTCCCACTGGTAGTGACTTCTGCCTTCCTGTAGTGTGGGACATTTTAACAGGTTTTGTTGGTTTTCTTTTGGAAGTGGGTTGTGGTGGCATGGACTTTCTGTTCATTGCACGTCCTATTTCCAGTGTGTAGTGTGCTTACAACAGAAGGGGTGTTTTACGAGCAGGGGTAGTTGGGGGAGGAGTTAGAACCCTATGGTGGCGCATAAGATCTGCCTTAGTTTTATGAGTTTGTGTTTAATAAGTGTCACACCTTTAAACGTCTCGCCGTTGTCCGTTGCCCGGGAGGATCACGAACTGCGTTGGGCTGGGTCCCAGCTTCTGATCGAGCTGCTGGGACTCTGCCTGGTGCGACATTTGCATGGAGGTAAGAAAATTCTCATACAAGGTTTGGTTTTTATAAATCCCAAAAGTTGACTATATTTGGCGTACACTGGATTTTGTACCCACGCCAGCTTTATAAATAAGGCCCCAGGTGAGAGATGATCCCATCCACTAACCGGTGATGTTTACTAGATAAAAGCAGACCTCCATCTGGTCCGGTCTGGTCCTGGTTTCTGTTGGACTACTAACCGGTGAGGGTGGCGGTGACGGGACCAAATGCTGGTAAGGCAGCAGTTTCAGCATAAGATGGAGAAGACTGCACCCGCCCGATGACCTGTGACCCGCCTGGCTGTGGTCCTTCCTCGTTGTCATCATCTATGCCGAGGATCCTGAATACCAGTGAGAGAAAAGCTCATATTACTGGATCTTGTTTGGTGAAGCTGTGTGTCATCAAGGTACAACACCAGAGAAAACAATGTGGCCTCACCTGTGTTTGTGAGCTAGCTGACACTCTCCTCCATCCTGAGGATCCACGTTGTAGATGAACAGCTGGCCGTCAGCAGTGGCCACCAGCAGCCGTGGAAGCTTCTGGATCCTGAAACATCAGATTGAGTTTCATCGTGGAATAATCGCAGCCTCATTCAGCCAGCTCATCCAGATGCTCATCCAGATGTTTATGTTCCTGGAGGTGACTAAAGTTAATGCTGTTTCGGTGTGTGACTCAGCTAAAACCATGTGGGACTCCGTAGTTTCCTCTGGACCCCTGCCAGATCAGACCAGCGATGACATTTTTAGCTGCATGTCATCCTTCAACCACTGGGTGTCCAGAAAACAACGTGGGCTTTATTGATAATTGGAGAACGTTCTGGGGGAAACCTGATCCTATTAGGAGAGACAGCATTCATCCACTTTGGATGGAGCAGCTCTGATATCTGGAATATGGACGATTTTATTAGCCATTGAAGCTCATGACAACTCAGGGTTGAGACCAGGAGGCAGGGTTGTAGTCTTCCACTTTTCTCTATAACCCCCACTTGCTGCCACCTCCTAAAAAGCCATAATGACTGGTTTGCTGAATATCAGATCTCTTTCGTCGAAGCCTCTGACCTGATTTGTGATCATTATATTGATTATCGATCATTTTGTACAGAAACCTGGCTGCAGCAGGACCTTGATAGTATTAATGCCTCCACCTAATTGTTTAAATTGATCAGTCCTAGATCTAAGACTAGTTCTAATTCCTCTGAATACCTGACTCAGTCTATCTCACCCAAAATAGAAATGAGAGAAGCTGCTTCTGCTAGCAGTAGTGTATCGTCCACCTGGACCTTTTCTGTTTCTGACTGATGTTTCAGACCTTTGATGGGACTAAGTGCTGAATACCGATGCTGATCTGGGTGACGTTAACATTCATGTTGACCATGAACATGCCGGCTTAAATGTTGCTTTTAACTCTGTATTAAATTCAGTTGGCTTTTCCCTAAATGTCCGCAGACCTCCTCCTCATGACCAGACTCCTGATTTCGTTCTGACCTGCGGCATCGATGGTGAAGAACTAACAGTTTTTCTATCTGATTATTTTTCAATAACTTCTGACTACACAATGGCTGAGAAGAAAACTGATCATAGCAGATGTTTGTCAGATTGTTACTAGATTTAGAATCAATGTCATCAAGATTTCCTACGATGCTGTTTGTCAGTAGGACAGAGATCATCCATCCGAGCTCGACTCCGACAGGTTGATCATTTTGTTGCTAGAACGACATCGTTAATGCCTACAACACTAAATAATGCTGCTCCTCTAAAAAAGAAGACAAGCAGTCAGAAGAAGCTTGGTGGTTTAATTCCCAGCGACAAGCTTTAAAACAGACATCAAGGCGGCTGGAAAGGAAATGTTCATCTGGTCTAGAAGAGTCTCGCTTAGTCTAGAAGGAAAGTTTCATAGTAGATCAGAAAGCCCTGCATAAGGCTAGAACAGATGATTATTGCTTAGTCAGTCCTTCTCAGCGTTGATAGTTAGAGTCTATATGGTTTAGTAAAGGTTGCCACATCCTGCCAAATTTGTCTAAGGAACCCTTGAAGGAGAACATTCTCCAGAGTTATGCACCGTAGC
The DNA here is from genome assembly GCF_017639745.1 of Melanotaenia boesemani. Lineage (NCBI taxonomy): Eukaryota > Metazoa > Chordata > Actinopteri > Atheriniformes > Melanotaeniidae > Melanotaenia > Melanotaenia boesemani. Next base: position 1,284,419 of record NC_055683.1, read on the forward strand.
ACTTCATGGATCCATTTATTGTAGGTAGGCATTGAGGCGTGGGCCATTTCAGGAGCATGAGCCTTCGTGCTCATCTTGTGATGATTTAGGTGTGTTACGTGCGGGACAGATGATCAAACAGAGCCACCAGTGGCTCAGGGTGGATGGTTTGGCCAATAATGGCACTGATAGTCTCGAATATTGCAGACCAATACATCGATAGCTGTGGACATAGCAGAAACATATGAGCATGGTCAGCAGGAGAGCCTTTACATCTATTGCATTTGTCTGGTCTGTCGGGTAGATTTTAGCAAGCCTTGCGTTGGTGAGGTGGACTGTGCAAAATTTTGCATTGCAGCAGACCGTGTCTTCCACACATTGACGAGGTGTGTACACGATTAAGGATTTGCTTAAGGATTAAGGATAAGCAGTCGTCAGGTATTGGAGTTCCAAGATCCCGGCCCCAGGTGGCCCTTAGTGAGATCAGTTGGTTCTTTGACAATGTATGGATACAGCTGTAGGCTGCAGTTATGAGGTCTTATCACTTGGTGCTGGGGGACAGCAGCTGGTCAATGGGCGATTTGGAAAGTGGGGGTAGAGAAAGACTTCAGTGTCTAACTTGGAAAAAGCTAAACAGCTGCATGTTTGGGAGAATAAATTTGTCTGTTAGGCTTGTAAAGGAGGGGAAAATTCACTCAATATAAAAAACTTTGACAGAACGGAGACCTCTTTTAGACCAAGATCCAAAGGCTGAGTCTGAAAGGGAGGGTGAGAATTGGTGGTTCTGGTGTATTGGAGCAAGATTAGATGGTAAAGGTAAGGTATTAAATATGCTAAAGGCCCTCCTGAACTGGGTTCAAATCATCAATGTATTTGTGACCACAGGGTTTATTTGCTTAGCTTTGATGGGCCACTGGGAACAGACCAGCGGCCAGACAGAAGAGCGTGAGGAGGAGGTCTGAAGCCGGACCCACTGAGGACACTCATCAGTGTTATAGGTGGACCAGTAGAGAAGTCTGGCAACATTGCAAGACTTTGCATTGCAGTAGTAATAACCCACCCTTTTTTGGAAGGTGAAGCACCCACGAAAAAGAGCTTAATAACTGATTAAGTTTAGAAAAAATATTTGCATATCAGAATTGGGACATGTTGGAAAATATAAAGAAATCGGGGGAGGCTTGCCATTTTTACCAGGTTGGTGTGCCCCATTAAGGAGGGGAGAGGTAGGAACATCTGGTAAGTTCAGATGTGCACTGCTCATTCAGAGGGTTAAAATTCTTGGAAAATAATTCAGTAAATGAGTTTGTCACTCATATGCCAACATATTTCAGATTTCTACAGCCTTTCTGAAGGGAAAGGAGTCCTGGGGAAGCATGCTGGCAGCCAAGTTGTGGGAAAATGTTAATTCTTGCTGTGGTTGATTTTATAGTCTGAGTATTTCCCAAATTATTCCAATGTATTTAAAATTGCTGGTACAGGATTGGAGATGTACAGAAGGACATCATCGGCATAAAACCATATTTTTTGGGCCCTGCTATGGCACACCACACCTTCACACCTGTCCTCTTCGCAAAGCCATATGGCCAGGGTCTCAACCGCTATCACAAACAATCCCTGTCGAGAACCCCTATACAGCAGAAACGTGTTTGATTTCATGCCAGTGGTTATAATAGAGCCTTTTGGGGGCATGTAAAGGTGCTTAATTCTATTTGTAAAGATAGGGTGGATTCCAAATTTACAAAGTATAATAAAATAAGTATTTCCATTTGACATGATTGAATGCCTTTTGCGCATCCAAGGGGGGATCAGATGGGCGAAAAAACTATATTAAAAAGCCTGCTGGTGTTTGAGGAGGAGTTTCTGCCCAAGATGAAGATGAAGGTTGATCTTGGAATCTACATTTAAAAAGAATAAAAGTCTATAACGATCACAAAGAAGGGGGTCTTTATCTTATTTTTGTAGCAAAGCAATTGAAGCTTCCAAGAGAGTGGGTGGTAGCTGGCCTCTGCTATAAGCATCATTGAACACCCTTACAAGAATCGGGGCAAAGACGTTTAAATAAGCTTAATGAAATTCAACAGTATATTCATCATGTCCTAGTGATTTCTAACTTTGAAGGGACTTTATTGCGTCTTGATCTTTAGCATTTGTTATTGGCACGTCTATGCTATGCTAAGCTATGGGAGAGCGTGTCATTAACTTGTGGATATTTCAGCAGATCAAACGGGGTGGGGTCTTCCCAGATGGCTGGATTGGTTTCAGACTGAAATGTTTCAGAAATAATCGCAGAAGCTGTTGCTACTTTAGCTGGGATTGGTCGTAATTATGCCAGAGGATATGGATTTAGGTATGAGTCTACAGGCTGCGACTGCTCGCACTTAGTATGCAAGTAGTTTACCGGCTTTAACTCCTTCTTCAAAGAAGGTCTGCTTAGTATGTAATAATTGTTTCTCAATCTACCCTGTTAGTAATAAATTCTACTTCCACTAAAAGTGCAGCTGCTTTTTGTATAACACGGCAGAGGGACTGAGGGAATAGTGAGCATTCATATTTAAGAGCTCGTCTGCTGTAGCCTTCATGCTAAGGCACTCTGTCTACTTAAGGTGCGGAACAAAGGAAATGGTTTGATGGCAGTCCGCGTATAAAGGCTTTAAACACGTCTCGGAGGACACTGCTGTGAGTGTCAGGAGTATCATTCTCTTTAAAGCAAAACTGGATTTAAGGGGGAAGTTTATGTTCAAAGAGGTGGGGGCATGGTCGGAAATTATTAGGCAAGGCAAAGCAGGTTTATCTGTAGCCCAATTCAAAGACAGGTAAAGTGCTTTGCAAAAAATACGAAACATAATTTAACCCATCCATCCATCCATCCATCATCCATCCATCCATTTTCTTCCGCTTATCCGAAGTCGGGTCGCGGGGGCAGCTGCCTAAGCAGGGAAACCCAGACTTCCTTCTCCTTGGCCACATTCACCAGCTCATCCAGAGGGATCCCGAGGCGGTCCCAGGCCAGCCGAGAGATGTAGTCCGTCCAGCATGTCCTGGGTCTTCTCCGGGGCCTCTTTCCGGTGGGACATGCCAGGAACACCTCACCAGGGAGGCGTTCAGGAGACATTCTAACCAGATGCCCAAGCCACCTCATCTGGCTCCTCTCGATGTGGAGGAGCAGCGGCTCTACTCTGAGCCTCTCCCGGATCACCGAGCTTCTCACGCTATCTCTAAGGGAGAGCCCGGCCACCCTGCGGAGAAAACTCATTTCGGACGATCTTGTTCTTTCGGTCACTACCCACAACTTGTGACCATAGGTGAGGGTAGGAATGTAGATTGACCGGTAGATCGAGAGCTTTGCCTTTTGGTTCAGCTTCTTCTTTACCACAACAGACCGATGCAGAGTCTGCATCACTGCAGACGCCGCACCAATCCGCCTGTCGATCTCCCACTCCATCCTTCCCTCACTCCTTAACAAGACCCCGAGATACGTGAACTCCTCCACTTGGGGCAGGACCCTATTGCAGACCCGGTGGAAGCACTCCACCCTTTTCCGGGCTGAGGACCATGGTCTCGGACTTGGAGGTGCTGATTCTCATCCCAGCCGCTCACACTCAGCTGCAAATCGCTCCAGTGAGAGCTGAAGATCACGACCCGATGAAGCCAACAGAACCACATCATCTGCAAAGAGCAGAGACTCAATCCTGAGGCCACCGAACCAGATCCCCTCAACACCTTGGCTGCGCCTAGAAATTCTGTCCATTAAAGTTATGAACAGAATCAGTGACAAAGGGCAGCCTTGGCGGAGTCCAACCCGCACTGGAAACTATTCTGATTTACTGCCGGCAATGTGGACCAAGCTCTGACACTGGTCGTACAGGGACCGGACAGCTCGTACAAGGGGGTCCAGCACTCCATACTCCCGGAGTATCCCCCACAAGGGTCCCCGGGGGACACGGTCGAATGCCTTCTCCAAGTCCACAAAGCACATGTAGATTGGTTGGGCAAACTCCCATGCCCCCTCAAAGGCCCCGAAGAGGGTGTAGAGCTGGTCCACTGTTCCACGACCGGGACGAAAACCACACTGCTCCTCCCCAATCCGAGGTTCGACTATCCGATGGACCCTCCTCTCCAGCACCCCTGAATAGACCTTACCGGGGAGGCTGAGGAGTTTGATCCCCTGTAGTTGGAGCACACCCTCCGGTCCCCCTTTTTGAAGAGGGGGACCACCACCCCAGTCTGCCAGTCCAGGGGAACTGTCCCCGATGTCCACGCGATGCTGCAGGGGTGTGTCAGCCAAGACAGCCCTACAGCATCCAGAGCCTTAAGGAACTCTGGGCAGACCTCATCCACCCCTGGGGCCTTGCCACCAAGAGGCTTTTTAACCACCTCAGCGACCTGAGCCCCAGAAATAGGAGAGCCAGCACCAGCTACGCCAGACTCAGCTTCCTCATTGGAAGACGTGTTGGTGGGATTGAGAAGGTCTTCGAAGTATTCTCTCCACCGTCTCACAACGTCCTGAGTCGAGGTCAGCAGCCCCCCATCCCCACTGTACACAGTGTTGACGGAGCACTGCTTTCCCCTCCTGAGCCGCCGGATGGTGGACCAGAATCTCCTCTAAGCTGTCCGGAAGTCATTCTCCATGGCCTCTCCAAACTCCTCCCATGCCCAAGTTTTTGCCTTAGCGACCGCCAAGCCACACACTGCATTGCCCACCGATACCCATCAGCTGCCTCTGGAATCCCACAGGCCAAAAAGGCCAGATAGGACTCCTTCTTCAGCTTGACGGCATCCCTTACTGCCGGTGCCCACCAATGAGTTCGGGGGTTGCTGCCACAACAGGCTCGAGATGAGTCCAACTGTATCTAGCTGGAACCTTGCGCACCAACTCAGGCTCCTTCCCTGCCAGAGAGGTGACATTCCACGTCCCTAGAGCTAGCTTTTGCAGCTGAGGATCAGACCGCCAGGGTCCCCGCCTCTGGCAGCCGCACAGCTCACACTGCACCCGATCCCTATGGCCCCTCCTGCAGGTGGTAAGCCCACAGGAGGGGCATTTAACACTAAAATCAAAAGAAAAAGGGAAAAGGAAGAACATTGGATAAAAACAGTATTAAAAAATGATCAAGTAAAAAATTCCAGCTTAACAGAACCAGATCCAGATCTGGACTCTAAATAAAACTAGTTCCATGCAGCAGAGAACAGGTAGGTCTTTAACCTGGATCTAAATAAACTGAGTGTTTCAGCTGATCTGAGGCTTTCTGGGAGTTTTTTCCAGACATGTGGAGCATAGAAGCTGAATGCAGCTTCTCCATGTCTGGTTCTGACTCTGGAACTGATAAGAACCTGGATCCAGATGACCTGAGGGTTCTGGTAGGTTCATACTTGCTCAAGAGGTCTCTGATCTATGTTGGTTCTAAACCATTCTAAACCAGCAGCAGCACTTTAAAGTCTATCCTCTGACGGACCGGCAGCCAGTTTAAAGACCTCAGAGCTGGACTGATGTGGTCCACTTTCCTGGTCTTAGTGAGGACTGGAGCAGCAGAGATCTGGATCAGCTGCAGGTGTCTGACTGATGTTTTAGGTAGAACCTGTAAAAACACTGTTACAATAATCAAGCCGACTAAAGATGGAAGCTGGACTAGTTTTTCCAGGTCCTGCTGAGACATCACATCTTTTACCCTTGATATGTTCTTAAGCTGATAGTAGGCTGACTTTGTGGTTCCCTTCATGTGTTTCTCAAAGTTTAGGTTTGAGTCAATCACTGCACCCAGATGCCAGTGGGAGCATGAAGATAAACAGAAGAGGCCCTAGGATGGAACCTTGGGGAACTCCATATGTAATTCTTGTCTGCTGTTGTAGAAAAATGACCAAGAGTCTGGAATGAGTAAAAGTATATAAGGTTTATTTACAGGAGAAGTATTGAATAAAGAATTACTTGCAAGTAAGAGAGTGGTCGTCCCGACTCGCATGAAATCGGAGGAGACTCTGATGATTCATCAGAGAGAAACAGTTTTATTCAGCTGGTCTCCAGCTGAAGGTCAAACAGTAAAATAATAAATGAGGAATAGAAGACTGAGTGGCGCCACTTTCTTCCAGTTTTCAGACAAAGCCCACATACCACAACAAGCTGATATCCCAAACAACTATTGCTATCTAGCAGGTGGAAAACCAGCCTCAACTCTGCCATATCAGAGTTCTGGGAAGAAAGTGGTCAGTCTGACCACACACACACACACACACACACACACACAATGAAAACTGTAACTTCAGTATTCTGTAGAATGAGAACACACAATATGAAAATGTAAAAGTGAATGGATTAACAATATTAAATTAATAAAGAAAACTGAATATACATGTGGTTATTATGAGTATATATGAGTGATTACCATATGCAGCTAAATTTCTTTCACACTGTTCAGATGTAAAGTTACCTATTGACACAAAGTACTTCCTATTCTCTAAATAAGATTTAAACCAGTGTAGCACCAGAGAGGCCCACCCAGGACTGACATTTTTCCATCATCTGTATTCAAACATATGTCATTAATGACTTTGGTCAGAGCATCTCAGTGCTGTGGTGCCGTCTAAAACCTGACTGGAAGACATCGTAGCAGTTGTTTTGTGTTAAAAATAGTTTAGTTGATGAAAAATGACTTTTAATGATCTTCCTGAGAAACAAAAGATTTGAGATCGGCCTGTAGTTGCTCATTTGTGTCTAGATTGTCTCTTTTTAGCAGAGGTTTGATTACAGCTGTTTTTAGAAGCTCTGGGAAGACGCCCGAAATTAAAGACCAGTTCACAATCTGGACCAGATCGGGTTCCAGAGTCTTTGAGACTTTTTTGAAGAAACCTGTGAGCAGGATGGCCAAGCAGCAAGAGGAGTTCAGCTGACATAAGATGTCGTCCAGATCTTTGCTGTTAATGGATTAAACTGTGTCATGGTGGTTAAACTGGTTTTCATGGACCACTATGTCTCATGAACCAACTGTTTGTCTGATATTCTGGATTCTGTCTGTGAAGAATTTGGTGAACTCATTGCAGCCTCAGTGGAATAAAGTTCAGGTGCTACTGACACAAGAGGGTTTGTTATCCTGTCCACAGCAGCGAATAAGACCCGAGTTTTATGACACTTTCTGTTAATAATGTCAGAGAAACAGGACTTCCTGCATTCCTCTGGTGTAGATTTTAAGAGTGAAGTTTCTTTTTATGTCATAATGAACCTGTAGATGTGTTTTTCTCCATCTGCGCTCGGCTTTCTGACTCTCTCGTTTTCCATTTTTCACCAGTGTGGAAGACTTTTTCTTTCCAGAGACAACCTTCACCTTAACAGGAGCAATAGCATCCATAATATTTAGTGTGTTAGCAATAACACCGAAGGGAGTTTTTTCTTTCCACTGTCGCTTCTTGCACATTAAGGATGGAGGACTGGATTGTAGTCAAGATTGGATGCAATCTGTTGGTTTTTCTTAATGATGCTATTATTGATTATGAATTGACTCGAATTGATCTGTAAAGCCCTGCGATTATGTTGTTGTGAAGTGGTGTTATAAAAATAAAGCTGTTCATCCAGATGTTGTTCATTAAAGACAGAGCACAGTGTAAAAGCTGCAGGTTTATGAAGAGGAAGAAGCTCACGTGACCAGGGTGCAGACGTTCCTCTGGCCAGATGAGAGGAGGTGAACGGTGGCGAAAGCCCGGTCCTGGCTCATCATGCCTGACACCTGAGCAGGGAGGTAGCTGCTAGCTGCTGAAAACATCTTCCCTACATAGGTTGTCCAGGTGGCAGCCTCGTCCTCTCCACTACATACAGAGGAAGAGTTTCCATTCAGCCCACAGCTCCACCAGTACACAAACACTTAAATTATTCCAAGGTGCAGGAAATCTTAGTTTTCCAAAACGTCTGGATGTGTTTTCTGTTTGCAGGGTGAGTTTGTATTGCAAAGTGGTGGAAAGTCCATGTGAGTGGGTTTTGTTGTCTGCAGGTAAACAGGAGAGCTGTGTGACTGTGCATACCTCAGTCCCAGTTGTTCCAGTTTAAAGATATGCACCGTCTCTGTGTTGCTGGAGGCACAGAGAAACTGGCCATCAGAGCTGAATGATAAAGAGCTTATGTTGACATACCTGCAGACAAACAAAAATATCATCGTAATCAACAACATTACACGTGTAAAAAAGGGCCATTTCTAGCTGTAGGAACCCTAAGATTCTGGTTGGGGGGCCCCTGAGTTTGCCCAACAATGGAGAGATGCTCCATGATCCAGGGACATGCTGCAGTCTATTACATGTCACCAGCTAAAGAGGCTCCGCTCAGAGCACTAATCCACTGCTGCAGGCCGAGCAGGACATATGGAGGATGTGTTTCCTGGTTTCTCCACTGAATTGTGGACGGCTAATGACTGCGTACCATGGGAAACCCCAGGACCTGAAGGCATCCCTGACAGGGTCCTTAGAGCATGTGCAGACCAGCTGGTAGGAGTCCTCACCTCAGTCTTCAACATCTCCTTGAAGTAGGCTGCGGTCCCAAACAGACCACCATAGTTCCTGTCCCCAAAAAGTTCCCCATCACCTGCCTAAATAACTAACATCCACCGTCATGAAGTGCTTGAAGGGGCTGGTCAAAACCCACATCTATTCCCTCCTCCTACAGTCACTGGCCCCCCTTCAGTTTGCTTCCCGGCCAAACGGATCCACTAATGACACCATCTCACTGATGCTGTACTCTGCCCTCTCCCACCCGGACCATGGGAATGCTTCGGTGAGAATGCTGTTTGTTGACTACAGTGTGTGTGTATATATATGTATATATATATATATATATATATACATATATATATATATATATATATATATATATATATATATATATACATATATATATATATATATATATATATATATATATATATATATTAGGGGTGTCAAATTATTGCGCTAATTGCGATTAATCAATACAGTCCTATC
>NC_055683.1:1345098-1350098 GCF_017639745.1 Melanotaenia boesemani
TGTTTTTTAAAAGTATATTCATGCAGCAACAAGCGTGGTATATTTGATGGATCCAGCACCAACATCATCAGAGATGGAAAACTCTAAACAGGCTGCTCGCAGAATACCGTAAATCCACATTCAAGTTACAAAATCTAATCCACATGATCAGTTATTTAACATCACTTTGACAACATCTACATACAGTAAACATAAATGTATTACATAAACTTAATTTAGGGAGTACTTCAGCATGAGGAGAACACACCATGGCAAGACTCAGTGGGTGGATGTGAAGTGGAAAGGAGGAGTTATGTGCCACCCATTTCAGCAGGATGGAAGCAGTTGCGGTGTTGTTGTTGTTGTCAAGGTTAGCTGATAAGATAGTGCTGTCATTATGGCATGCAATGAATTTTGTTTTAAATAAGTTGTGATTTCAACCAATTTAGACTCAGGTAAAATAAATTACAACAAGAAGAGAAACTCCAAATATGCTGAGGGTTTTGGTAATGAAATTCGCAGAGCTTGTCCTCTTTGTGTAACACATTTTCTTTCCAGTGTCTGTATTATATCTAAAGAACGAGAAACTACCTATGTAACAGGAATGTTTTTTTTTTAGATGGCAACAGAAGTGATGGAGGCCTTCCCCCAGTTACCAAATGTAACATTTGACACCAAAAAAGAGATGACAAAGCAGAGGAAAAAAATGGCTCTCCAAATCTTAGATGCTTCAGGTGAATATGCCGTCAATCATAAATATAGTAAATATACACTGTATAATGTGATCAAGTACTAATACTATACCTCATTTTATTTCAGTCTTTGATGAGCAGACATACTGTGCAATGTGTGCGGCCTTAAAGCCTCCAGGATCTGGACCTTCAATTACACACTGGGTGAGTTGTGTTAAAGCATGAAATACAGAAGAATCATTCGTAGTGTAAGACAAGATTTTATTAGCCTGACAGAAACTTGTGTTATAGCATTAAATGTAAAGACACTAGTACACAAAAAATATTACACTAAAGTCATGAATATGAATACATGAGGCTGATGACAATTGTGCCACAAACTTTAGTATACTATACTATTTAAAAATGATAGATTAAATTATTTTTTATCAACAGGTTCAGTGTGATGACTGTGGGAGATGGTACTATACCCAGTGTGTGTCAATGGACAAAGCAGCACATGAGAAGGCCAAGACGGAAGCTTGGAAGTGTCCCATGTGTGTTTAAAGGTTTGCTTTGATACTAAATACTAATACGTATAGTTGTTTTGCTGCAATATTATTCATGTAATAAAGTTCTATATTCAAAATACCACATAAACCAAGTGTATCTACCTTCGATCTTTCTTAGAGGAATATATTAGGTTTTAGGCACCTCAGTCACATAATGTGGAAGCTTTGATTTTATTACTGTAAAAAATAATAAAAAACAGAAGGAGCTTTCAAAATGAATAAAAGGGGTGTGTCTTGTTTGTGTGTCTTGGTAGAATATTTTAGTTTAGGTTTGGGGCCCCTCGGTGACATGATGTGGAAGCCATTGAAGAAATATTGATTTTTTTATTATACATTTAAAAAAATTATAGATGGAACCATCAAACCAAATCAAAAGGGGTGTGTCTTGTTTGTCTCGTCTTGTGCTATAACACAGGTCAGGAATTGCGTGTTTTGGTCGCATGAAACGGAAGCTATTGAACACGAAATGATGAATGTCTGTCGAATATCCAACCTAAAACCAACTTCACCGCGGTGTTTTAATTTGTGTTTCTTAATAACTACGTTCTGTGTAGGTTCCTGAGCTACATCTTATCCGACCTTCTGAATCTGCTTCATGTACAATGTGATTTTCCTGCAGTCAGAAAAGTTGAAGGAGGTTTTTATAACGTTTATTAATCAGGATATAAAAGTCCGTCGTGGGAAGAAGCACCGCCTTCATTTCTCTTTGTTTCCAGGATGTTTCCATCCAGCCCTGGAACCCAGACCTGGTCTGCTGGAAATAAACTCAGTCTGGGTGGACCTGGTCTTTAACAGGTCCAGGCCAGAGTCCAGGCCAGGGTCCAGGCCCGGGTCCAGGTCAGGGTCCAGGCCAGAATCCAGGCCAGAGGCCAGGCCAGGGTCCAGGCCAGGGTCCAGACTAAACCTGGATCAGCACATAGCTGTTCTGCTGCAGTGGAGATGAAAGTTTCTTTAAATCCAGGTGAAACGTTTCTGTTCTCATCGTCTCTGCAGGAAATCTGCTGCTGACTTTTAGCTGATCTGCTTTTCATCATTTATGGTTTTATTGTGATTTGTGCTCTTCGTCTGTGCTTTTATGCCTTCTAGCACCATCTGTAATACTGTTAATGTTTTATGTGAAGCACTCTGAATGGTCTTTATATAAAATGTGCTGTACAAATAAACTTTCCATCAAAACATAAACAACTACAAGATCTAAGCAGTAATATAATGAGTCTTTACTCACCAGTCACAAAATGATCTGAACAAACTGTCAAACGTTGTGAGGGACTCCAAGGTGAGCCATTAGCATTGACATGCTTGTTAGCCAGTTATCGTCTTTTTGGGCTTTCGTGTCTCTTTGGCAGCTCAGAGAACAATCTCTTCTGATGTGTAGAATAATTATGTTCATGGCTACCGCAACACAATTCTCATCATATTTACTAGAATCTCTTTAATAATCAAAGACGAGTCAACAAAGCTTGACGCTGCAAATCCACTGGCGTTATGTTTTACCAGCCCTTCATTTTCACCGACAACAGAACCCGATGTGACGAAATTCAAGGAAGTTCCCGGATGTTTGCGCCTGCCCATTGAGGAAAAATGCAAGGATCTGGAACGCCATGACAGAAGGAAGAATTTAAGACTTTATTCAGTGAAAAATGTGAAGGAAACAGCATGGTTGAGTTGTTGAAGTAGCTGAGAGGAGACAGAAGCTGGAGGTCCACACTGGAAGAGTGCACCGGGCAGCTGGGCCAAACCGTGGACTCAACGAGCGTCCCAGACCAATAATAGTACGTTTTCAAAACTAGTCAGAGGCTAGGGGTGCTTCAAGCCGCCTGGACAAAAACACGTTCGGATAAACGACCACCCGGGTGTTTCAGATACATCAAGCTGGAAAACACCTCCAGCAAAGAAGGATCAGAGTGCGTCAAGTTTCCTGCTGAAAACGTTTCAGAAGGATAGAAAAACCAACTCCATGTAGAGATCCCAGCCAGGAGCCAGACTCGGAATCTACGTTGCAGACCATGAGGAGGAAGCAGGTGCCTGCTTTCTGCCCGGCCCAGGAGCGGGAAGAAGGTGTCCCGGTCCAGGAGCAGGAAGCAGGCGTCCTGGTCCAGGAGCGGGAAGCAGGCGTCCAGGTCCAGGAGCGGGAAGCAGGCGTCCTGGTCCAGGAGCGGGAAGAAGGCATCCCGGTCCAGGAGCAGGAAGCAGGCATCCCGGTTTAGGAGCAGGAAGCAGGCGTCCTGGTCCAGGAGCGGGAAGCAGGCATCCCGGTCCAAGAGCGGGAAGAAAGCGTCCCGGTCCAGGAGCGGGAAGCAGGCGTCCAGGTCCAGGAGCGGGAAGAAGGCATCCCGGTCCAGGAGCGGGAAGCAGGCGTCCAGTTCCAGGAGCGGGATGAAGGCATCCCGGTCTAGGAGCAGAAAAGAAAGAAAAGTTCTTTTCCTTATTAGTCTTTTCTCCGTCCTTAAGAAAAACAATTATTTTCCACTCGTTAGCTCAGTGAAGTCAACCATGGAGTTTAGAATCAAATGAGATTTAATAAAAACCAGCTTCGTACAGTCAGCACAGCAAACGTACAGTATGTTGAAGGAATGGGGGTAAAAATGTGAAAAAAAATGGTCAATGCAATGAAGACAAAACATTCAAATTGTAAGAAAATGCCAAAAAATGTTCATTGTATTGATTAAAAATATCTGTTTTTCTTGAGTAAAATGACAGAGCTGTGTGCTGATTAGTGTGCAGAAAGGATGGTTGTACACCGTTTACATGTCCACCGCTGGCATCTGAGCAGACTCAGTGCTGCAATACAAAAGAGAGAAAAGTATGTTAAAAGAAGAAATACTTTATCTTCTGGGAGTCATGAAGCAACGCTGTATAATTTATATTAAGCTGCCTTAAGATGAAAAATAAATTTTTCCCAAATGATCCATCAATAACATAAATAAAGGAAAACAAGTGAAAACATCTACAAACGCGACTTTTTCTATCACTTTTCCATTTTAGGTGACATGTTACCATAATGGTTTCAAATAAGACAAAAACAACATTGAAACCACTTTGCATTCAGTATAAAGTATTTACAATGTGGTTCAATTACAAAACTTGTTCACATCATCACATGATCGCTGAGGATGTGGCCCAACAAAATATACAGTTATATAATTAATAGAAAATAACACAGTTATAATACATTATGATAAATGTCTTCACGGTTTCAGACGTGTAGAGTTTAAGACATATCTCGTGGTGGAAGGGCTAGAGGGGGCAGAGTCCAGCTCACACATGTCCCTTAATTGGAATAAGATGAATGGAGTATGGATGGCCCTCCCTGGGCCGCCATCTTAAGGTTGCTGCATACTTCATGTTTTCTTGTTCTCGAGGACTGAATGGGGACATTTTATGGCTTGTTCTCAACACATCAGCCAAACGGAACTTTTCATTGCACATAAAAACACTGACACCCCCCTCTAGCAGTTATCTCGCCCCATCGAACACAAAGTGGAGGGGTTTGTGTGTCTTGAAGATCCGTGGAGCTATGTTGTCGGTGTTCCTGTCCCTGGTAGTTATACCTGTGGTCTCTATGTGAGGGGACCAGACAAAAACCCATGATGAAAAATAACATTGGAGCCAAGTTTCCCTTGCCCAGACATGAGCAAGACCTCCTCAATCCCACCGACACGTCTTCCGATGAGGAAGCAGAGTTTAGGCACCCAGGGATGGGATCTCCTACCTTTAAGGCTGAAGTTGCTCAGGTGGTTAAAAGCTCCTCTGTGGCAAGGCTCCGGGGGTGGAGTTC